>NC_047172.1:1250709-1425440 GCF_009819705.1 Hippoglossus hippoglossus | reverse complement strand
CTTAAGTGTGAGGAATTAAAAATATAGAAATATATGAATGTAATTAAACTAATGTATACAGTGTAAAGACAGTAAAGATATGTGCAGTGTGAGAATATGTACAGTGAATGTATTGCACATGAACCGTTGATATTGCACAGGCAGATGAATCTGGCACAGTTAAGAGTTAAAGTGTTAGAGTGCAGTCCATAAGGGGGGGTGCATAGTTTGTACTGGCAGCAGAGCTGCTTGTACATTTGTTTCAGGTTTTACAGGTTTTATCATCCAGCATCTCAAGCTCCACCCTCTCCTGACTCACCTGAGAAACCAGGAAGCATCTGTTCCTCCCTGAAGAGACGCAGGCGGAAAACCAGACGATCACATTCACCTTCCAAACCAAACTGAACCAAACTAAACCAAACGTCCTGAGTGAGTCCAGCTACAGGAGAGAAGAGTCAAACTACAACCTGCCGACGCTCCACACACTGACCGTGAGTTTAACTAACACTCGACTCAGACAGGAAGTAAACCTCAGTGAAGTTCGTGGAGCTGTGACTGACTGACTGTCTGTTTTCAGCTTCACCTGGAGACTCAATGCTTCCAGATCAGAAGAGGATCTCTGCTGTCCCATCTGCCGTGATGTCTTCAGAGATCCTGTCCTTCTGCCATGTAGCCACAGCTTCTGTAGAGACTGTGTGAAGAGCTGGTGGAAAGACAAAGAAGTAAAAGAGTGTCCAGTTTGTAAGAGAAGACATTCAAAGGATGAACCACCGTGTAACCTGGTGTTAAAGAACCTGTGTGAGACCTTCTTACAGGAGAGAGATCAGAGCTCTTCACATGCTCTCTGCAGTCAGCACTCAGAGAAACTCAGACTCTTCTGTCTGGACCATCAGCAGCCAGTGTGTCTCGTCTGCAGAGATTCAGAAAAACACACCGACCACAGATTCAGACCCATCGATGAAGCTGCACCACAACACAAGAAGCAGCTTCAGGAAACTCTGGAGCCCTTGAAGAAGAAGTTACAGTGTTTTGAACGTGTTAAAGTAAAGTTTGAACAAACAGCAGAACACATTAAGGTCCAGGCCGGACTCACAGAGACGCAGATCAAGGAGCAGTTTAAAAAGCTTCATCAGTTTCTGGAGGAGGAAGAGGAGGCCAGGATGGCTGCACTGAGGGAGGAAGAGGAGCAGAAGAGTCGGATGATGAAGGAGAAGATTGAGTCTCTGAGCAGAGACATAACGGCTCTTTCAGACACAATCAGAACCACAGAGGACGAGCTGAGAGCTGAAGACGTCTCGTTCCTGCTCAACTACAAGGCTGCAGTGGAACGAGTCCAGCAGCGCCCCCTGCTGGATGATCCACAGCTGGCCTCAGGAGCTCTGATAGACGAGGCCAAACATCTGGGCAACCTGAGCTTCAACATCTGGAACAAGATGAAGGACGTGGTCTCCTACAGTCCTGTGGTTCTGGACCCAAACTCTGCTCATCCATGGCTCGTCCTGTCTGAAGATCTGACCAGTTTGAGAGGAGGAGAGAAACAGAAGCTTCCTGACAATCCAGAAAGGTTTGATTATTACTCCTCAGTCCTGGGATCTGAGGGTTTTAAACTCAGGGACTCACAGCTGGGACGTCCTGGTTGGAGACAGTACAAACTGGTTACTGGGTGTAAGAGCAGAGTCTGTCCAGAGGAAGGGAGACAAACTGTCTGGATTATGGGGAATAGGGTTCTATGCAGGTAAATACAAAGCAGTGTCTTCATCAGCAGGATCTGTTCTCTCTGTGCAGAAGATCCAGAGGATCAGAGTGAAACTGGACTGGAACAGAGGAGAACTGTCGTTCTCTGATCCTGATACTAACAAACACATTCACACCTTCACACACACTTTCACTCAGAAGATGTTTCCATCCTTAGCATTATAGATCACTTGAAGCTGTTACCTGTGAATGTCTCTGTGACGCTGGATCAGAGCAGTTAGAGAGAAAGATTTTATTCATCATGTTTATTTCTTCAAGAGAAATCTGCTGAATTTAAATGTTACACTCGTTATTCTAAAGCTTTGTTTATTTCTCCTTTTACTTCTCACTCATTTTTATTTCTCCTGTCGACTTTTCCACGTGTGTAAAAAGATTTCATTATTTTCTGATCTTTATCTTTGGTTTGTTTTTTATTTTCATGGAAAATGTTTTCTATCATTTAGATTTTGTGTGGATCCATGAAGTCGAGCAAACTGATGAAGATCCACATAAAAACACATTTATCAATAACAGCTGATCATTGTTCACATTCAACAAACTTTATTAAAACTCACTCATGAGACATGATTCATGTTTAATCACATAAAGTCTGTTCACATATGAAATAATCCAACATATATGAACATTTGTCTGTTTGATGTGATGAAGCCAAAATGATTCTGTCTGTAAAAGTGTTTATTCAACAGCAGCCTAGTGATGTGATTTTAATATTGTGATCAAAATAATAAAAACTATGAAACAGAAACAGAGTTCTGACCTTTTTTAAGTTGAAATGTAAATATAACATTATCTGTCATTAAGTAGGATTTAACACTCAGAAAGTTTCAGGTTTTTAAATTGAGTTATATATACACGTTTATTCATGAATTATTACTTGTTTAAATGTTGGGAGCTCATAGTTGTGAACAATAGTTGTTCATTGGATGAACGTAATTTTATCTTGCCACCTATATTTCATCTAAACAAATCAAGTTACATCAGTCTATCTTGATTGTGTTACGTGAACACCACAGATTTGTGGGTGGAATGTCATTTGAATATGTTCATTCAACTAATGTGCTTTTAATTGAAACTAAATGTTTGTAGCTACTTAGTCTAATTCATTTAAATTTAGTTTGAATTGGTCAAACACTTTAGTGCAACACAATTCAGTCTTGTTGAATGAACTAATGTAGGTTTTGTGTTTAATTAGTTTTGTTTTCATTGCGAGTGTAAGCATTCATTTTAATTAAATTACCAAATATTCACTAACATATATAAAAAGGACAACATGCAAAACCATTTGACATTTTATTCAACATGTGGCTTTTACAACTGCCCAGATCCTGTTCTCAGCTTTCCCCCTTTAACCATCTCATGCTAAACTTCCCTTGGTTTTCATATTAGAAACCGACCCACATCCTCAAATTACCTGCGTTCCACCTTAGAATGTAAAAAACAACAGTCCTAACTGCAGCAAGAGGATTAGAATCTTTTCCAACCTTTGGAACAAAAGCATGTAGAATATTTTGCCAACAAAATAGTCGAGACTCATTAACAAAACAGCCTAAACAAAATATATTTCAGGATTTGTGCCTGACTTCTGTCATTTCAAGTTTTAAAACTCTAAGTGCAACAATTCAACTTTTTGAACCCACTTATAAAAATGCAATAAAATAGACATTGGAATCTACAAAATATTCTTGGCCCATAATAAAAAAAAAACGTGCATGACGACAACAATATGCATATTAACACCATTTTAAACACTGAATTATTACAACACGTGTCGTGTACTGCCCAAAAACATTAAAATAAATCAGTAGTGTAAAAGCTACTGTAAAAGAAAGTCTTTACAAAAAATCTTTGTAAATACAAATACTCAATTTTAAAGGAGTCTATAAACATTAAAGGTGTATTTATTCTATTTAACATTTAAGAGAAGGCATTCATTGTGTGTTCGTGTGCGAGTATGACTGCTCCACTCACAGAAAAGACACAATTGTCCATGTAGTAAAATCAGTGTAGATGTGTGTTCAAAAACAATGCTGTGTGTCTGCTCCACCCACACACAAACGTAGGAGACTTTTCAACCTGAGACAACAATCTTCAACAACAGTCTCAGTCCATTGCTTACTTCAAATTTTGAAATTTCAAAACGAAAAACTAAAAAAAGAAATCAGAGATATGTACAAATACCAGGTTTCTATCGGTCTTCTTCAAGCTTATTCACTGCAGAAGCTTGTTTTTCAGGAACTGGGCCTTGGACGACAACCTCTGCCCATCCAGGTTCAGGAGAATCTTCTGCAGGACTTCAAAAGTGCATTTGAGCTCTGGTGGGTAGCTCAGGTTCAGACAGTATATCAGTGCAAAGAGCAGAGCACAGGCAATCGCAATGTTACCCAAACCACTGAGGACCTCCACGTCCTCAATCAGGACACCAATGTCCTCTGGCTCATCTTCAGGCTCCGCACCCACCTTCTGTATGACGCACACTCCCATCACAGTTTGCCCCATGGAAGTGTTGGCCCCAGTGTCTATGTTCTGTGAAGTATGACAATAAATACAGGGGCATACAAAGTATTTTATAAGCAGAGGTCTACCCATTTTAATACAAACCTTGGAGATGGCCACCATGAGATGTCTCATTTTTCTTCCAGCTGCCCGACCTTTGCATCTAAAGATCTCCATCATGCGTGGAGAGTGCCGGTCAAGCTCAGCAAAGAATGTAGAGAGCAGAGGCACAGTTGATATGAGCATGAACTCTTTACCAATCTGAAAAACATCAACAATGCACTTGTCACTCACCTTATTCGAAAATTACAACAATATACAACATAGGAAGGAGGAACAATGAATTACTAGCTGTTTGATCACTATATTACATCAATGTCAGTGAGGAGAAAAACAACTGTTCAACACTATTTGATTTGATTTGTCATTATCTTTTTGTACTTGTGTGTGCACACAGTCAGGGGGCATATGTAAAACCACATGACATGTACCTCGTTCTGAGTGAACAGAGCCGGCCATCTGCATTTGAAGTCGGCAACCAAGGGCTGTCCTTGAGGAACTTCTTGCCTTCTATATGAGAAACACTCATCAGTCTTCTCCATTTTCTCTGTCACTCTATGGCCGTTGTTTCTCTTCTTAATCTCTGGATCAGTGCAATTCTCTGGTTTTCCAGAGTGTCAGTGGTTTCTCCTTTTGGATGCTGCGGACAGTAATTTACTTCTGCCCTTCTGGGCTTTTTCATATTCAACGCTGCCTGACATTTATCTTGGGCCTTGTTCTTTAGTGAATTTATCGTCACCTCATAACATCCCAGGCCTCTTAGTTTGGTCCGGAAGTTGGCCAGTTTATACTTGAGGCTAATCTTCCACCCGTAACAGCCATTGAAGGACCCCTGCTCCCTCAGACAGGGAGGTTCTTTCACAAGGGCTTCCGCTACATCATTCAGATCATTGTCAGTTGGGTAGGCTTTGTGTTTAATAATTTCTTCTGCCAGTCCTTCTAGAATGTGGGATTTCAGTTTCAGTTCCACTAGAACTGCACTCAGCTTTGGCCTTTTCAAGTTACAGTTCAGCCTCATAGCTAAAACTAGGGACCGTGAAGACACTTGGCCAAACCCAGTGCCTTGGAGATGCTGATGAACCTGAAGATGAAGCGGGGTCTGTGTTGTCCGTGTCAACAGAGGAGATTTAAAAGGAACTTGTTGAGCTTTGGACTGCTAGAGGTTGACGTGTCATTGCATCAGCTTCTGTATAACTTTGCAAGTTTAAAGTATACAAGTAAACAACCTTTAAAGTTGCTTTGTCATTTATTTCAGAGATTTCCGACAGGTTTATGAAGTCATTTCCAAAATCAGCATCTTGATATTGAAGACGGAAATCTTGTTGCAATCCAAAACTTGTCTTTATTGTCTGGCACAATTCCTCTATGGAGTCCGGTATCCCTGCTGGCAGAATCAGCTTCCTGGCATCATCTTCACCTCAGATAATCCTCAGTCTTATAGTCTGGGCCATTGTGTGAACCTAAACAATAAACAACAAAAACACTGGTTGAATATTTCACGATAAAAAAACTCAGAGGCACTATTATGCCCTCCAATAGATCCTGTGCTACATCTGGAGGGCAGCCTGCTGGGACATGAAAATGGGTGAGATTCTTACTCAAAATGCAATCCCGTTTAACTCCACAGCACGCACTTGCCGTTTCGAGCGCACTCTTCAAATGGGCTTCATGAAGTTCCCGTGTTCTACGCTCAAAATAACCAGCAGTCAATGACTGGACTTCTGCTTTCTTGGCTGTGCAAAATCTACAGATATATTCAGCAGGAAAAACTTTCTACAAAACCTGCCAGCCCATGGGCCCCTAGACTGTCAGCTATTACGCAGTTCACAGTCCCTTTGATAAACTCGTTCAACTTCATGAAGACGACGCCATGTTGCTCCAAAATGAGCAGATCTTTCAAAAGTGGATCCAACACTTCATCATATCCAAATGTCCTCAAATCTTCACTTTCACAAAGAACAGCCAAATAAATTGATGAGAGCAGAATGAGAGCCAGGAGGCAAATTGTCCAAGACCCAACATACTTGAGTTATATGTCCTTCAATTTCTCTATCCAGTAATTTATTGTGACTCAGTATTTCCTGCACTGTAATAAAGGGATGTACTGAAATGACCTCTTTTGGTCAACAAATAAATATTCAATAGGATCTACAACCGTAACATTTAGCTTGTTGCTTTCTTTTATAAGAAGTGGCAAAAAGTTTAGCCACAGAGTTAGAAACACACAGAATTGGCAAGTTTTTCAATAACAGCCTGACAAATATGGAGGTTTATGGCTTTTGAACATTTCTGTAACTGTACGCTTTGTGACAGGCACACTAGCTGAACTTAACAAAAAAATGCAACTCTTCCAATTACTCATCTACGCCTTTTGCTGGAATAGGAAATATATTTTCCAATTTTAATAACATTACGGCTATTTTTCGCTCAATTAGTTCGGGCACGTTTTCAACAGCACCATCATCACTTTCTGTCACTGACTCAGTTTCAACATCACCATATGATCCGTCAGCAGAACAGCCAGCCCTCACATTATCAGAGGTATCTGACACTTGCAATGGGTGCACTGATGCAACCACACTGGCTTTTACATCTTTTAGTGTGTGTGGATGATGCTTTCTCTTTTTGTGTGTATAAAATGTGCTGTAAATATTTGTCTTGAAAGGGCAACCAAGAAACACACAACTAACAGTCTCGTTACTTCGGAGGTGTGTTCCACTACGAACAAAAGAACCTCTCTCTGTGGAGAGGTCACTGCATTCACATAACTCACATTTAGAAGTTACTGAACTGGAAACTGTCTGTGTAAACTGAGATGAATGTGCTTTATAGACATGGGTGTTGAGTCCACTCCACGTCTTGAATGTGGACAATTCACATACATGCACAGATACTGTTGGCCTCTTCCATGATGATGATTTAGTTTATAATGTTTTAGTAAGTTGTACCTACTACTCTCCCGAGCAACACAATGTTTGCACTGCCACATACACGTCACTGAAAGAAAAGAAAAATAAAATGAATTAACAAATGATAAAAATAAATATACCATATTTCTGAAATACAGGCTTGGGGGACAAACAAGGGTGGATAAACTCCTGGACCATGCTGCATGCCAACTAGTTAACAGATAAACAATAATGTGACAAAAATATTAACTTACCATGTATTGTTGAGGAGGTGCGTACAGACCTCAAAGCATGGGGACACTGCTTTATTTTGTGATGTATTTCTGGTAAAAAGAGAAATCGTTTTAAAAAGTAATATTTCTATTATATGGGCTAAGTATTACAATAGCTATAATTACATAGACTGAAATGTGAAGAATGGTACTTACGTTTTTCATACTAGGTGCCATTGTTTGTTTTGTAGTGTCACAAGTCCGTCTATTGTTCATCAATTGAAGTCGATCTTTTTTGCGGATTATATGAATAAATGACTCTTATTGGCTCTTTACTCGTGAAGGCTTTTACAGTAACTAACAGTAACATATAACTCGTGTAGTTGTCATCAACTCTCCGACGCTGTCTGGCTCTCCTCCGCTGAGCTCCGTGTGGGGGGGGCTGAGGCCCAACCGCGATGAAACGCAGAGGAGAAGAAACGACAGCGTCCATGACAGCAAAACACAGTAGAGCCTATATATGTTACTGTCCTAATGTACGTGAACTCAGTTCATGTCAGCTCAGTGTGAGAGCCTCGACTGCGTCTTGCTGTCATTTGTGGTCACGCTACTCTCCCCCCCCCCCCCCCCCCCCCCCCTCAACGTCACACGGGTCCGTCGATAAGTGTTGGGCTATAGCTTGAGCTTCTCTGGACACTGACAATGACTTACAGTAACTGCACCTCTCGAAACACAACCGTTTACCGTGACTCGACTACATCCGGGCATCCCCCGGATTCGCTCGTGTTGAACACAGACACACACACTTAAGTGAAACCTAGCCATAGCAAAGTTAAGCTAGCGCTAACGGTGAGAAACACGAGGGACCAACTGAGATATGTCTCACAAATGTCGATTAACTACTATTTATTACTCGCCCTATTTAACTAAATAAATTCATATATCTGAATAACTCACCTTAATATCAAGGATGCCAAACGAACAGGTGAGAGTCGCGTTGCAGGTGCTGGTCAGTCGGTTAACGTCCATGAAATGTTCCGCTCCCGCCTGTTCGAACTCTTTCAGTATCCGGTCGGCGAAGCGCATGCGCAATAGCTAACCATATCGGATTCATTGTTTTGAAGGACCTCGTTCTCATGAGGTTGACATGAATGAATTATATTCATCAGAAATGTCTTTAAGTCATGAACATCAAACAAGAACGAATCATGTAATGAACATAAACACGATTAATTCATTTAATGGAAACATAATTCTTGTTAACTAATCAAACACATCACCAAGTTGATTTTTCTGAGAGTAGTAAGTTCACTTAGTTAGTTTGTGTGTTTATACTTTTATTATTTTCATAATAAATGTTTTTCTTAAACACAAATGTTTTCCAACCTCTGAACTCCATATCCTTCATCTTTACTAACTACTGACGTGGTCATTTTGGTTAAAGTTAACAATTTAATTATTCATCAAGTTCCAAATTTGTAGTTAATACTTTCATGAGACTTAATCAATACATTGTCTCTTTTCCTTCCTTTGAAGGCTGGTGCCCGAGGTAGCTTTAATGTAAACTAAAGTTATTATTTAATATTAATATTAAATATGTTTCTGACTGCCACATTTATTGAAAGCCCAAAGTCACACCATATAATGCTGTCACACATAAGGTATAATAATCACAATAAAATGTACAATCATCTGATGATGTCATACTTTTTACTGCACACACACAAATTAATGAGCAAACTTGAGCTGATTTGAATTTATAAAACCATCTTTTCATTTTCTGAACTTGTGTCCATTTGTTTGCACTTTGCTTCTGTCTCTTTAATGTGACTTCAGCTCTGCAGTTATGTCACAGACTCCCCCCCCCTGCACTTCCTGTTAATATTTAATTTTCACACTAGAACGACCTCTGAACATTTAACACTCAGCAGATCACAAACATATTCAAGCAGCTATTTTACACCAAGTCTCTTGTCTGTGTGAGCTTGTTGCTGCCAAATGACTTTTGACCAGTTATCAAATCCAAGGCTTGAATTACTTTTTACAATCGTGTCCTGACACAAATAGAAACCAGGAAACATCTGTTCCTCCCTGAAGAGACGCAGGCGGAAAACCAGACGATCACATTCACCTTCCAAACCAAACTAAACCAAACCAGACCAAACGTCCTGAGTGAGTCCAGCTACAGGAGAGAAGAGTCAAACTACAACCTGCCGACGCTCCACACACTGACCGTGAGTTTAACAAACACCTCGACTCAGAGAGGAAGTAAACCTCAGTGAAGTTCGTGGAGCTGTGACTGACTGACTGTCTGTTTTCAGCTTCACCTGGAGACTCAATGGCTTCCAGATTAGAAGAGGATCTCTGCTGTCCCGTCTGCCATGATGTCTTCAGAGATCCTGTCCTTCTGTCATGTAGCCACAGCTTCTGTAAAGACTGTGTGAAGAGCTGGTGGAAAGACAAAGAAGTAAAAGAGTGTCCATTTTGTAAGAGAAGATCTTCAAGGTCAGAACCACCTTGTAACCTGGCGTTAAAGAACCTGTGTGAGACCTTCTTACAGGAGAGAGATCAGAGCTCTTCACATGCTCTCTGCAGTCTGCACTCAGAGAAACTCACACTCTTCTGTCTGGACCATCAGCAGCCAGTGTGTCTCATCTGCAGAGATTCAGAAAAACACACCGAGCACAGATTCAGACCCATCGATGAAGCTGCACCACAACAGAAGAAGCAGCTTCAGGAAACTCTGGAGCCCTTGAAGAAGAAGTTACAGTGTTTTGAACGTGTTAAAGTAGAGTGTGAACAAACAGTAGAACACATTAAGGTCCAGGCCGGACTCACAGAGACGCAGATCAAGGAGCAGTTTAAAAAGCTTCATCAGTTTCTGGAGGAGGAAGAGGAGGCCAGGATGGCTGCACTGAGGGAGGAAGAGGAGCAGAAGAGTCGGATGATGAAGAAGAAGATTGAGGCTCTGAGCAGAGACATAACGGCTCTTTCAGACACAATCAGAACCACAGAGGACGAGCTGAGAGCTGAAGACGTCTCGTTCCTGCTCAACTACAAGGCTGCAGTGGAACGAGTCCAGCAGCGCCCCCTGCTGGATGATCCACAGCTGGCCTCAGGAGCTCTGATAGACGAGGCCAAACATCTGGGCAACCTGAGCTTCAACATCTGGAACAAGATGAAGGACATAGTCTCCTACAGTCCTGTCGTTCTGGACCCAAACTCTGCTAATCCAGTAGTTGTCCTGTCTGAAGATCTGACCAGTTTGAGACGAGGAGAGAGACAGAAGCTTCCTGACAATCCAGAGAGGTTTCATAAATACCTCTCAGTCCTGGGATCTGAGGGTTTTAACTCAGGGACTCACAGCTGGGACGTCCTGGTTGGAGACAGTACTTACTGGGCACTGGGTGTGTCAGCAGAGTCTGTCCAGAGGAAAACAAACAAACAGTCTGGATCATGGGGAATATGGTTCCGTGAAGGTAAATACACAGCATGGTCTTCATCAGCATCATCTGATCTCTCTGTGCAGAAGATCCAGAGGATCAGAGTGAAACTGGACTGGAACAGAGGAGAACTGTCGTTCTCTGATCCTGATACTAACAAACACATTCACACCTTCACACACACTTTCACTCAGAAGATGTTTCCATACTTTAACATTAGAGATCACTTGAAGCTGTTACCTGTGAATGTCTCTGTGACGCTGGATCAGAGCAGTTAGAGATAAAGATTTTATTCATTATTTTCTGATCTTTATCTTTGGTTTGTTTTTTATTTTCATGGAAAATGTTTTCTATCATTTAGATTTTGTGTGGATCCATGAAGTCGAGCAAACTGATGAAGATCCACATAAAAACACATTCATCAATAACAGCTGATCATTGTTCACATTCAACAAACTTTATTAAAACTCACACATGAGACATGATTCATGTTTAATCACATAAAGTCTGTTCACATATGAAATAATCCAACATATATGAACATTTGTCTGTTTGATGTGATGAAGCCAAAATGATTGTGTCTGTCAAAGTGTTTTCATTCATTCCTCAACAACAAAACAACAGAGGTTTAGTTCAGCTTCAACATTTAAATTCCTCCTAAATGCTGAAGGTGCATCGACTCCTGTTTGTGAGCAACATCATAAAACATGTTCTGCTTCATGTTGAACCGTCTCCTGCTGCTGTGACACACACACGTTCAGCAGTAAAGTGTCTGCAGCCATCTTGTTTCTGACCGCTCCGTCCTCATGGGGTCGTCCCCAGTGTGTGACTGCACATCGATCTACTGACTGAATGTTTCATCAAAGTGTTCCAACACAGACGCAGATTCACAGTAGAAATGTTTCGCATCCCAAACGCAGCAGCACGGAATACACACATGTGAATGAGCTGCAAACAAAGATGGAGGAACTCGGAGTTTGGTTTCAAAAGAAACGACGGAAGCTTCAACGTGACCTCGTGTCTTTCTCCAACATCACAGGTTGATTATCTGCTGGAGGAAGTGATGGCTGCCTCTGTGACACACGAGGAGCTGATGTGTCCCGAGCCGAGCCGGGGGGTGGGGGGTCAGTAGAAATGCTGCTGTCACAAACTCTGGTCTGGAGCTGGAGATCTACATTCAGGGTAAATTCAGTCCAACAATGTGATGACATCATGACTCTGTGGGGGAGTCTCAGTTAACTGTGATTACATTTCACACAGAATCACACTTTTACCTCATTGTCATGTTTCTTGTCTCACATCGTTTGGTTAAAGAGCAAACTAAGCATCCGCTTGATAGGTAGCATTAGCCGCGCTAGCATTAGCTACGTTAGCTTTAGCCTTGTTAGCTAACATTACCCACTAGCCACCATTCTTGAGGCCGTTAAAGTGAAGGTCATGGCCGACACACAATTCAACAAATTATAAAGTACATGCTGAATTAGTGACGTTCTCCATGTTTCATCTACAAACAGGCACAGTGTTATAGTGTGATTAATTAAACACAATCACAAGTATCACTGATATTATTTTCTATATATTTAGTGTTAAAGGTTTAACGTATGTCTGACCTGCAGTTAACATGGGAGGGTAAGTAATCTTTTGAAAAACAATTATATATATATATATGAATTAACTATTGATAACTACAGTGAGATGTGGAGATGGAAGATTTCATTCTTGTAGTTTCCTTATCCTCACCAATGATGATAATACAAAAAAAAATAGAAATTTGAACTCTACCATGTTCCATGCTGTGTGTTACTGATTCTCTCACCTTTGTCTCTACGACGTCTTTTGAACATAGAATTACTGTTTATTTTGTCTTTGTTATCTTTAATTGATGAAATACAAAGTTCATCTTTGGTGTCTGTTCGCTGCAGCGGTTGGATTAACTTCACTTCAGCAGCTTCACCCACACAAACTGCTGCATGTTCGTATTTATGCATTTAAAAAGGAAAATGCACATTAATTAACAAGTGTAGTGGAGTCCATCATATAATGGGTCAGATTTAATGATGCAGGCTCGTTTTCATCTGCAGGTTGATGGTAGAAAAACATACAAATACATGTATAACACCACAAGTACACACAGTACATTAGAATCAACATAATACTGTCATGTTCTTATTCATCATCCTCAATGTAGCCCAGAGACTGTGGAGCTTTTCTTTACTGAAGCTAAATGTGACGATGTGAAATAAAAACACAGTCAAATAAAAGTGTACGAGGTGAATTTATAGAACGAGAGTGAAAATAAATGATTATTCACAAATAACAAAGATCTACAGATGTAACACTGGTGTTTGTGGGAAACAGAGATTTAAGTGAAGTGAACGCGACCGAGAGATTCGATTCAAAACACAAGAAACTAGCTTCACTGGTTTTATCGGATTCAAACAACGTGTAAGTGAGAAAACGTCCATGAAGCTACTTTAAGTTCGGCTCCGTTCAGCTCATGTTCCTCTGGCTCTCGATGCTTTTATTCATTTCTGTTTCACACCGTCGAGTTTTAAATTTCCCTCTTTCAAAACACAACTGCCTCATTTCCGCTGCTTCTTCTTCTTCTCCGAGACGCCAGTTGACTGCTGCAGCGCCCCCTCTCTGCGGTGATGGGATAACACATCTTCTGCATTGTAACTCAAACAGAAGTGAAGGAAACACCAGGGTCCTTGAATCATGAAGAAGAAAATGGACACTTGAATTTTAATAAACTTCCAATCTGCAGAACCAACTGTTTACAGATGTTATTCCAACAACCTGTGTCCAGGAGGACGTGCATGTCCAGTGCATGTGAGTGGTCACATGATCTCTGCAGGCGTGTGAGCCGTGTTGGACGGAGATTAAAACTGATGCAGAGACAAAACACCTGTGAGCACAGAGAGCGTTTTAGTTTGGAAACGCCTTAGTGGTATTAATGTAACTCTAAAGCAAGAACAGAGTGTGGGAATGGAAGAGGAAACATTCTCAGTGTAGAGGTTGGCAAACTTCACTTATGCAACATTAATGAAAAAACATTTGTTAAAGGAAAACATTTATTATGAATATAATAAAGTATAAAAAACACAAATTACTAACGGTGTACTTACTAAACAAAGACAGGTATGTGAGTATGCATGTGTGTGTGTCTGTGTGAGTCAGCGTGCTTTCAAAATGGCGGCTGGCCAAAGACATAACACCCTTCTCCCCCCCCATTGGAATCTTTGCGACATGTAGCGGGGGTCCGAGCTAAGTAGGTGAAGGGATATGCGTGTGTCTGTGTGTGTGTGCCAAATTAGACAAAGTTACTAGATTGGATGCAATGAAAGACTGAAGAGCATAACAGACTAACATTACTTTCTCAATAACTTGTACCCAAAATATCACAACACCACAAATCAAACTTATAAACATCACACAGAATCGAATAAACAGTCTTGCTTAGCCTAGTATAATTATTAAGCCCAGTTGTGTTACCTGTCCGCGGAAAGGGGAAAAAGGAAGTTGCTGTGCAGTTCGAAGTTCTGTGAAGTCTTCTGGCTGGTTGTGTGGCTCCTGCCTTAGTGATTCTGTTGAGCTGTGTAGCTCAGTTGCTGGTTGAAGTTTTCCTGCAGGACATCGCATCGCTGCTAGGAGGGTTGGTAGAGCTTGGAGGGCGAGGAGGTTTCCTTGGTGAGATGAGCTGGAAGCTGCACCTTTGTGCTCCTCTCGAAGAGTTGGATGGGAAGAGAAGATGTGAGCTGGAGAAGAGGCTCGACAGCCTTCCCTCCTGTGGAAGGATTGTAGGAAGAGGGCAGAAGAGACAGAAGAGGGGGAGAACAGGCCTTATATTGGCCCGGTGACCTCACAGGTCATGGGGTCCAGAGTGACCAATGGGAGTTGAAACCTGTGTCCCTGGGGGGGTTTTCACACCTCGGTGTGATGTTGATGCCCTCTGGGACATTGAGTTCCTTGCTCTGGTTTTTGATGGTCCCTGGGAGACTGAGTCCTGGGGGAACATGCGGCTTCAGGCTTTTGACTGAACATGTGATACCGAAGTGTTGTCTCACAAAAACCAGGTCCCAACAAGGGGGTCCGCGGAGGTACTGCATGGGGGTCGCAACATTTTTGGTTGATTAGACATTTTTTTATATTTGTAATCTTTTTTTTTTCAACCAATTTAATTTAAATGTCTTTAAATACACATTAACATGAATCCAACATATTGTAGCGAACGGATAAATGGAGGCAGAAGACGTTATCTTTCAGCAATGCACACGTTCAGCGACACACAGGAGCTCTCTCAAGCTGGGCACCGGTTCACTCACAGCAGGAGACGAGCCTGGACCTGTCCCTCCACGCCTCCTGGACACAAACAGGAGGACCCGCCCCTCGCTGCTGTGCCAATCACAAGGCCGCATGTTACACGCTGGCTCTGTCAGGTTCCCCGTGATTGGCTGAGAGCCTATTCAGTCCCCAGCTGACTAAGATCCCAGACACAAGGACGCACGCTGCAATATTATTAAAAAGAAGATACCTTTGTAAAAAAAAAATAGAACAAATAACAAATTAAAAAACTACGACATTTAGTTCACCCACGAATCCTTTTGCTATCATTTTTGCAAGATATTCCTGGTTCTTAGTATTGAATGCACAATAACAGCGTAGCTATGTTTATACATGGCACTAGGCCCAGTTTAATATAAAACACAATTTTATACAATATAAATAGTCGGGGGTCCCTGCTCCATCTCTATCAGTTTGGGGGTCCTTGGCCTGAAACACGTTGAAGACCCCTGCACTAGACGATCTGGCAAAGAACAGGAAATGGGCCTTTTATATATACTGGGTGACTGATGACTGATGGAAAGCAGTGAGTCTGGGGGTGGGGCAGGTAATGGGATCCGTGGGAAGGGGTGATGCAGAGCAGGGGGGAGTGGCTGAATTCTGAAACGACATGAGAATTAGTACATGAAAAACCAGATAACAGAAAATGAAAATGCTATGAGCTGACTGAAGTTGTGACAATTTGTAGTATTACAGCAGCAAGAGTCAAAAACACATCAGCAGGTAATAAGAAACATGTAATACTTAAGTTGTGAGGAATATAGAAATATGGAAATATATGAATGTAATTGAACTAATGTATACAGTGTAAAGACAGTAAAGATATGTGCAGTGTGAGAATATGTACAGTGAATGTATTGCACATGAACCGTTGATATTGCACAGGCAGATGAATCAGGCACAGTTAAGAGTTAAAGTGTTAGAGTGCAGTCCATAAGGGGGGGGGGGGGGCATAGTTGTTACTGGCAGCAGAGCTGCTTGTATATTTGTTTCAGGTTTTACAAGTTTTATCATCCAGCATCTCAAGCTCCACCCTCTCCTGACTCACCTGAGAAACCAGGAAACATCTGTTCCTCCCTGAAGAGACGCAGGCTGAAAACCAGACGATCACATTCACCTTCCAAACCAAACTAAACCAAACTAAACCAAACTAAACCAGACGTCCTGAGTGAGTCCAGCTACAGGAGAGAAGAGTCAAACTACAACCTGCCGACGCTCCACACACTGACCGTGAGTTTAACAAACACCTCGACTCAGACAGGAAGTAAACCTCAGTGAAGTTCGTGGAGCTGTGACTGACTGACTGTCTGTTTTCAGCTTCACCTGGAGACTCAATGGCTTCCAGATTAGAAGAGGATCTCTGCTGTCCCATCTGCCATGATGTCTTCAGAGATCCTGTCCTTCTGTCATGTAGCCACAGCTTCTGTAAAGACTGTGTGAAGAGCTGGTGGAAAGACAAAGAAGTAAAAGAGTGTCCAGTTTGTAAGAGAAGATCTTCAAAGTCAGAATCACCTTGTAACCTGGCGTTAAAGAACCTGTGTGAGACCTTCTTACAGGAGAGAGATCAGAGCTCTTCACATGCTCTCTGCAGTCTGCACTCAAAGAAACTCAGACTCTTCTGTCTGGACCATCAGCAGCCAGTGTGTCTCGTCTGCAGAGATTCAGAAAAACACAGAGACCACAGATTCAGCCCCATCGATGAAGCTGCACCACAACACAAGAAGCAGCTTCAGGAAACTCTGGAGCCCTTGAAGAAGAAGTTACAGTGTTTTGAACGTGTTAAAGTAAAGTGTGAACAAACAGCAGAACACATTAAGGTCCAGGCCGGACTCACAGAGACGCAGATCAAGGAGCAGTTTAAAAAGCTTCATCAGTTTCTGGAGGAGGAAGAGGAGGCCAGGATGGCTGCACTGAGGGAGGAAGAGGAGCAGAAGAGTCGGATGATGAAGGAGAAGATTGAGTCTCTGAGCAGAGACATAACGGCTCTTTCAGACACAATCAGAACCACAGAGGACGAGCTGAGAGCTGAAGACGTCTCGTTCCTGCTCAACTACAAGGCTGCAGTGGAACGAGTCCAGCAGCGCCCCCTGCTGGATGATCCACAGCTGGCCTCAGGAGCTCTGATAGACAAGGCCAAACATCTGGGCAACCTGAGCTTCAACATCTGGAACAAGATGAAGGACGTGGTCTCCTACAGTCCTGTGGTTCTGGACCCAAACTCTGCTCATCCAGTACTCGTCCTGTCTGAAGATCTGACCAGTTTGAGACGAGGAGAGAAACAGAAGCTTCCTGACAATCCAGAGAGGTTTGATGAATACCTCTCAGTCCTGGGATCTGAGGGTTTTAACTCAGGGACTCACAGCTGGGACGTCCTGGTTGGAGACAGTACACTCTGGTTACTGGGTGTGTCAGCACAGTCTGTCCAGAGGAAGGGAGACAAACTGTCTGGAACATGGAGAATAAGGTTCTATGAAGGTAAATACTCAGCAGTGTCACCATCAGCATCATCTGTTCTCTCTGTGCAGAAGATCCAGAGGATCAGAGTGAAACTGGACTGGAACAGAGGAGAACTGTCGTTCTCTGATCCTGATACTAACAAACACATTCACACCTTCACACACACTTTCACTCAGAAGATGTTTCCATGCTTTATCACTAGAGATCACTTGAAGCTGTTACCTGTGAATGTCTCTGTGACGCTGGATCAGAGCAGTTAGAGAGAAAGATTTTATTCATCATGTTTATTTCTTCAAGAGAAATATAAACACATCTTTATATATTAAGTACACCTTTAGTAATTTGTGTTTTTATTCTTTATTATCCTCAAAATAAATGTTTTTCTTTCACAAATGTTCTTTCATTAATGTTGCATAAGTGAATTTTGCCAACCTCTACACTGTCAAGAACTCTATATCCTTCAACTTAGCTAACTATCTATATGGTAATTTTGGTTATAGTTCTGAATTTAATTGTTAATCAGAGTTCCAAAGTTGTAGTTACTATTTTTACGAGACTTAATCAATAAATTGGCTCTTATAAAGATTGTATTCATCATGTTTATTTCTTCAAGAGAAATCTGCTGAATTTAAATGTTACACTCGTTATTCTAAAGCTTTGTTTATTTCTCCTTTTACTTCTCACTCATTTTTATTTCTCCTGTCGACTTTTCCACGTGTGTAAAAAGATTTCATTATTTTCTGATCTTTATCTTTGGTTTGTTTTTTACTTTCATGGAAAATGTTTTCTATCATTTAGATTTTGTGTGGATCCATGAAGTCGAGCAAACTGATGAAGATCCACATAAAAACACATTTATCAATAACAGCTGATCATTGTTCACATTCAACAAACTTTATTAAAACTCACACATGAGACATGATTCATGTTTAATCACATAAAGTCTGTTCACATATGAAATAATCCAACATATATGAACATTTGTCTGTTTGATGTGATGAAGCCAAAATGATTCTGTCTGTAAAAGTGTTTATTCAACAGCAGCCTAGTGATGTGATGTTAATATTGTGATCAAAATAATAAAAACTATGAAACAGAGTTTTGACCTTTTTTAAGTTGAGATGTAAATATAAAGCCAAAATGCTGCTGTCACAAACTCTGGTCTGGAGCTGGAGATCTACATTCAGGGTAAATTCAGTCAAACAATGTGATGACATCATGACTCTGTGGTGGAGTCTCAGTTAACTGTGATTACATTTCACACTTTTACCTCATTGTAATGTTTCTTGTCTCACATCGTTTGGTTAAAGAGCAAACTTAGCATCCGCTTGCTAGTTAGCATTAGCCGCACTAGCATTAGCTACGTTAGCATTAACCTTGTTAGCTAACATTAACCACTAGCCACCATTCTTTACATAACATTACATTTCATTTTGCTGACGCTTTCATCCAAAGCGACTCACAATAAGTGCATCAACCATGAGGAACAAACCCAGAACAACAAGAATCAAGAAAGTTGCTCTGGGTCAAGAAAGCCAAACTACAAAGTGCTATCAGTAAGTGTCATTGAAGTGCTACTAAATTGTTAGTTTAAACTTATATTCAAGGTATAGTCGGAAGAGGTGTGTTTTTAGTTTGCGGCGGAAGATGTGTAGACTTTCTGTCCTGATGTCAATGGGGAGCTCATTCCACCGTTTAGGAGCCAGGACAGAAAACAGTTTTGATTTTGTTGAGTGTTCAGCTCGCAGTGAGGGAGCAACAAGCCGATTGGCAGATGCAGAGCAGAGTGAATGGGCTGGGGTGTAAGGTTTGACCATGTCCTGGATGTAGACCGGACCCGATCCGTTCGCAGCACGGTACGCAAGTACTAGTGTTTTGAAACGGATGCGAGCAGCTACTGGTAACCAGTGAAGGGAGCGGAGGAGCGGAGTAGTGTGGAGACTGTAAACCGTGGCATACAATACACTGTACTTAAACTTGTTCTCATACCTAACCTTTATATATATTACAGTATTCCCTTAGCTTTATTCAACATCACACATACATGAATGCACTGTGCTCATAAAAAACTGTGACCTATGCCTTAGAAAGAATTCAAGCAGCTGCCCCAGGTTCTGAAGGGCAGATAGGAAAGGCGTTGTCTTGTCTGATGAATACGCATGCTTACGCACACAGAACATACAGCCGATAAAGCAGGAACACAATGTTCCTCACTCCAATGAACAACAACACCGTATCTGCAAAACTACTGAAGACCCACGAGGCTTCAGCCGGGTCAAGGCTTGTTTGTAAAACACAAAACCAAACACTGTCAGAATGTGAAGATTTGCCCAGCAAACTGTCAAGGAGGGGCGAACCTGGGAGAGGCTCCTCACTATTCGCGGATTCCAGTGCCAAGAGGCTGGGACCACGCCTGCGCACCAGCAAGGGAGAGCCAGTTCTAAACCATGGTGACTCCCCCTCGTTATCGACCAATGAAGTTCTACCTACTATTATAAGTATTGCACCCGCCGTCCGTTCGGGGCGACTCTTGACTACCCCGTGCTACTAGATAGCCGAGGCTGTGCATTGAGTGCCCATAGCTATGTGCTCATAGCTATGCTGTACCTTTTCATTGCCTCTGAATAAATACTTGTTGAACCAAACCAAGACCGGCTCTTCTCATATCTCGGGACAAAAGAACACGACAAGGGACACGAGAGCCTGCCTAAGAACTTCAGCACAAGCAATTGGCCACGACACAAAGTCTGACCAGCAGATGCACAACAACAGGAGCCACCACCAGCAAGACCAGTTCACTGGACTTTAAACAGCACCTCAAAAAGGACCTTTCCCCCGTTTCATGAACTGGTAACATAACTGGGCTAATTACACGAGGCCTATGCACAGGACTGTTGAATTCTCTTCATGTGATTGTGGGAATCTAGACGACTGGCTCCTGTGACGTGGTTCAAGGTCACATGACCAGCCGGTAGGCAGGAAACATGAAAAGTCTACCGGGTTCAGCAGAGGGTCCCTTGACTCTGCTGCATGCGGATTGCTGCGGTGGACATCTCCCTTTAATGCAGGTGTGTGAATTGATTGTGGCAGCGTTCGCTCTGGCAGCGTTTATAATGAGTGCAGCATGAGTTTGATTGTATGACTCTGATCCTACCAGGGTGATAGCCGGTTGCCAGCATCCCGTCCATAACCGAGGGAACGGGAGCAAACATAACTGATGGTAATGTTTATAGCACCATAAGCTTCTTTCTACAGCACTGAATAGCTGCGGCTTGTTCTATCCAGCTTGTGTCTCGCTACGTGACCGTTCGTTCGGCGCCTCGTGGACGCTTCACATGGTCACAGCATTTTTTAACCTGTGTTTATCAACACCAAAAAATGGGTATTGTGTAAAATCATATCTGTATGTTTCAGGTGACGTGACCACCGACAAGCTGCCGTGGCGATATAGAGACCCCGAAGTGTCGCAGTAACACTGGCATTCGCCCCGTCCTGCATTACTGTGCCACAGGTCTGTGTGTTTTCAAAGGAGGCTGATATTTGATTTCGTCTTTGAAGAATGTTTTTTTTTCCTGAACAAACCAATGCAACATGTGGGGCTGGCAACTAACGTGTTTTGTCTGTTTCCTTAAAAGGGACCGGGCCAGCCACTGTTTCCTGTTGTTAGTTTATGGTTTCATTTCTTTGTTCGAATTGTTTTATCTCTTAACAGCTGTCTGCTTGCTGGGTTATGTGGACGACCCGCATATAGATATGTTTTAATTTGCTAACCTCTAGTGAATCTGAATGTAGTTCATTCATTTTCTTTATTGGTGATTGGCTGTAACGAGTCTGTTCTCCTCCTCTCTGCAGAGGATTCTGTAAAAGGCCGGGTCCATACCGACACACTGTCTCCGTCCTGTGGTCAGGCTGCACTGGGTAATCTTGTAGTGGTGTGTATTTGTAAACCTCAATACTACATGAACTTTTTAGTATTTATTTGATGGTATAGTGCATGTTGCTGTCATAGGCTCGCTGTCTCCTCCTTTCTGTCTCTCACAGTTGTCGGTAGGACGCTGTGCCCGAGCAAACCCGACCTTATCACAAGGAAGAAAGCAAACTCCAATGTTTACAAATGTCTGTTGTTTTGTTATTGACCTCATGCCTCTGGTATTTTAAATCATTTTGATTCTGCTAGAATAAAGTTAATTAATCACAGTTCACCTCGTTACCAATCATTCCTGTTGTGGAAGCCACAGAGCATTGTCACATGATTAACTGATAAGGAGTAAGGGTTTGAGGGTTCCTCCTGCCCCTGAGCGGGAGGTGGCGTAGTCGGGACAGTTTCTCTTGCCCAAGGGCACCACATTTATTTTTATAAATTGGATTTGTGTTGTTGTGATATTTGGTAATACGTTATTTGAAAGCTAATGTTGGTTCTGTGATGTTCTTCATAGAATCTGACTCTTTCTTTACATGTAACTAACTACTTCCTCTGACCCGGCACCAACACCTCACACACTCCTCTCCCCAAACACACACATGTGATCTCAGCCCCTTGATCCCAACACTCCAGGGGGTCTTTTGTCTTCATAGTGGCCAGCCGCCATTTTGAAACCACACTTTGTCACTCACTCACTCAAACACAGACACACACACACACACAGACACACACACACACACACACACACACACGCTCACACACGTATACTCACATTCACATGTATATAGTAAGTTCACTTGGTTAGTTTGTGTTTATATTTTTATTATTTTCAAAATAAATGTTTTTCTGAAACACAAATGTTGTCTTCATTAATGTTGCATAAGTGTGAAGTTTTCCAACCTCTGAACTCCATATCCTTCATCTTTGCAAACTACTGACGTGGTCATTTTGGTTAAAGTTAATTATTAAATTATTAATCAAAGTTCCAAATTTGTAGTTAATACTTTCATGAGACTTAATCAATAAATGTTCTCTTTTCCTTCCTTTGAAGGCTGGTGCCCCGAGGTAGCTTTAATGTAAACTAAAGTTATTATTTAATATTAATATTAAATATGTTTCTGACAGACACATTTATTGAAAGCCCAAAGTCACACCATATAATGCTGTCACACTTAAGGTATAATAATCACAACAAAATGTACAATCATCTGATGATGTCATACTTTTTACTGCACTCACACACAAATTAATAAACAAACTTGAGCTGATTTGAATTTTATAAAACCCTCTTTTCATTTTCTGAACTTGTGTCCATTTGTTTGCACTTTGCTTCTGTCTCTTTAATGTGACTTCAGCTCTGCAGTTATGTCACAGACTCCCCCCCCCCTGCACTTCCTGTTAATATTTAATTTTCACACTAGAACGACCTCTGAACATTTAACACTCAGCAGATCACAAACATATTCAAGCAGCTATTTTACACCAAGTCTCTTGTCTGTGTGAGCTTGTTGCTGCCAAATGACTTTTGACCAGTTATCAAATCCAAGGCTTGAATTACTTTTTACAATCGTGTCCTGACACAAATAGAAACCAGGAAACATCTGTTCCTCCCTGAAGAGACGCAGGCGGAAAACCAGACGATCACATTCACCTTCCAAACCAAACTAAACCAAACCAGACCAACGTCCTGAGTGAGTCCAGCTACAGGAGAGAAGAGTCAAACTACAACCTGCCGACGCTCCACACACTGACCGTGAGTTTAACAACACCTCGACTCAGAGAGGAAGTAAACCCTCAGTGAAGTTCGTGGAGCTGTGACGACTGACTGTCTGTTTTCAGCTTCACCTGGAGACTCAATGGCTTCCAGATCAGAAGAGGATCTCTGCTGTCCCGTCTGCCATGATGTCTTCAGAGATCCTGTCCTTCTGTCATGTAGCCACAGCTTCTGTAAAGACTGTGTGAAGAGCTGGTGGAAAGACAAAGAAGTAAAAGAGTGTCCATTTTGTAAGAGAAGATCTTCAATGTTCGAACCACCTTGTAACCTGGCGTTAAAGAACCTGTGTGAGACCTTCTTACAGAGAGAGAGATCAGAGCTCTTCACATGCTCTCTGCAGTCTGCACTCAGAGAAACTCACACTCTTCTGTCTGGACCATCAGCAGCCAGTGTGTGTCATCTGCAGAGATTCAGAAAAACACACCGAGCACAGATTCAGACCCATCGATGAAGCTGCACAACAACAGAAGAAGCAGCTTCAGGAAACTCTGGAGCCCTTGAAGAAGAAGTTACAGTGTTTTGAACATGTTAAAGTAGAGTGTGAACAAACAGCAGAACACATTAAGGTCCAGGCCGGACTCACAGAGACGCAGATCAAGGAGCAGTTTAAAAAGCTTCATCAGTTTCTGGAGGAGGAAGAGGAGGCCAGGATGGCTGCACTGAGGGAGGAAGAGGAGCAGAAGAGTCGGATGATGAAGGAGAAGATTGAGTCTCTGAGCAGAGACATAACGGCTCTTTCAGACACAATCAGAACCACAGAGGACGAGCTGAGAGCTGAAGACGTCTCGTTCCTGCTCAACTACAAGGCTGCAGTGGAACGAGTCCAGCAGCGCCCCCTGCTGGATGATCCACAGCTGGCTTCAGGAGCTCTGATAGACAAGGCCAAACATCTGGGCAACCTGAGCTTCAACATCTGGAACAAGATGAAGGACATAGTCTCCTACAGTCCTGTCGTTCTGGACCCAAACTCTGCTCATCCAGTACTCGTCCTGTCTGAAGATCTGACCAGTTTGAGACGAGGAGAGAGACAGAAGCTTCCTGACAATCCAGAGAGGTTTGATGAATACCTCTCAGTCCTGGGATCTGAGGGTTTTAACTCAGGGACTCACAGCTGGGACGTCCTGGTTGGAGACAGTACTTACTGGGCACTGGGTGTGTCAGCAGAGTCTGTCCAGAGGAAAACAAACAAACAGTCTGGATCATGGAGAATATGGTTCCGTGAAGGTAAATACACAGCATGGTCTTCATCAGCATCATCTGTTCTCTCTGTGCAGAAGATCCAGAGGATCAGAGTGAAACTGGACTGGAACAGAGGACAACTGTCGTTCTCTGATCCTGATACTAACAAACACATTCACACCTTCACACACACTTTCACTCAGAAGATGTTTCCATACTTTAACATTAGAGATCACTTGAAGCTGTTACCTGTGAATGTCTCTGTGACGCTGGATCAGAGCAGTTAGAGAGAAAGATTGTATCCATTATTTTCTGATCTTTATCTTTGGTTTGTTTTTTATTTTCATGGAAAATGTTTTCTATCATTTAGATTTTGTGTGGATCCATGAAGTCGAGCAAACTGATGAAGATCCACATAAAAACACATTCATCAATAACAGCTGATCATTGTTCACATTCAACAAACTTTATTAAAACTCACACATGAGACATGATTCATGTTTAATCACATAAAGTCTGTTCACATATGAAATAATCCAACATATATGAACATTTGTCTGTTTGATGTGATGAAGCCAAAATGATTGTGTCTGTCAAAGTGTTTTCATTCATTCCTCAACAACAAAACAACAGAGGTTTAGTTCAGCTTCAACATTTAAATTCCTCCTAAATGCTGAAGGTGCATCGACTCCTGTTTGTGAGCAACATCATAAAAACATGTTCTGCTTCATGTTGAACCGTCTCCTGCTGCTGTGACACACACACGTTCAGCAGTAAAGTGTCTGCAGGCCCTCTTGTTTCTGACCGCTCCGTCCTCATGGGGTCGTCCCCAGTGTGTGACTGCACATCGATCTACTGACTGAATGTTTCATCAAAGTGTTCCAACACAGACGCAGATTCACAGTAGAAATGTTTCGCATCCCAAACGCAGCAGCACGGAATACACACGTGTGAATGAGCTGCAAACAAAGATGGAGGAACTCGGAGTTTGGTTTCAAAGAAACGACGGAGCTTCAACGTGACCTCGTGTCTTCCTCCAACATCACAGGTTGATTATCTGCTGGTGGAAGTGATGGCTGCCTCTGTGACACACGAGGAGCTGATGTGTCCCGAGCCGAGCCGGGGGGGGGGGGGGGGGGGGGGTGGGTCAGTAGAAATGCTGCTGTCACAAACTCGGTCTGGAGCTGGAGATCTACATCAGGGTAAATTCAGTCCAACAATGTGATGACATCATGACTCTGTGGGGGAGTCTCAGTTAACTGTGATTACATTTCACACAGAATCACACTTTTACCTCATTGTCATGTTTCTTGTCTCACATCGTTTGGTTAAAGAGCAAACTAAGCATCCGCTTGATAGGTAGCATTAGCCGCGCTAGCATTAGCTACGTTAGCATTAGCCTTGTTAGCTAACATTACCCACTAGCCACCATTCTTGAGGCCGTTAAAGTGAAGGTCATGGCCGACACACAATTCAACAAATTATAAAGTACATGCTGAATTAGTGACGTTCTCCATGTTTCATCTACAAACATTAATTAAACACAATCACAAGTATCACTGATATTATTTTCTATATATTTAGTGTTAAAGGTTTAACGTATGTCTGACCTGCAGTTAACATGGGAGGGTAAGTAATCTTTTGAAAAACAATTATATATATATATATGAATTAACTATTGATAACTACAGTGAGATGTGGAGATGGAAGATTTCATTCTTGTAGTTTCCTTATCCTCACCAATGATGATAATACAAAAAAAAATAGAAATTTGAACTCTACCATGTTCCATGCTGTGTGTTACTGATTCTCTCACCTTTGTCTCTACGACGTCTTTTGAACATAGAATTACTGTTTATTTTGTCTTTGTTATCTTTAATTGATGAAATACAAAGTTCATCTTTGGTGTCTGTTCGCTGCAGCGGTTGGATTAACTTCACTTCAGCAGCTTCACCCACACAAACTGCTGCATGTTCGTATTTATGCATTTAAAAAGGAAAATGCACATTAATTAACAAGTGTAGTGGAGTCCATCATATAATGGGTCAGATCTAATGATGCAGGCTCATTTTCATCTGCAGGTTGATGGTAGAAAAACATACAAATACATGTATAACACCACAAGTACACACAGTACATTAGAATCAACATAATACTGTCATGTTCTTATTCATCATCCTCAATGTAGCCCAGAGACTGTGGAGCTTTTCTTTACTGAAGCTAAATGTGACGATGTGAAATAAAAACACAGTCAAATAAAAGTGTACGAGGTGAATTTATAGAACGAGAGTGAAAATAAATGATTATTCACAAATAACAAAGATCTACAGATGTAACACTGGTTGTTTGTGGAAACAGATAGATTTAAGTGAAGTGACCTCGACCGAGAGCATCGATTCAAAACACAAGAAACTAGCTTCACTGGTTTTATCGGATTCAAACAACGTGTAAGTGAGAAAACGTCCATGAAGCTACTTTAAGTTCGGCTCCGTTCAGCTCATGTTCCTCTGGCTCTCGATGGTTTCATTCATTTCTGTTTTACACCATCGAGTTTTAAATTTCCCTCTTTCAAAACACAACTGCCGAGACTCCAGCTGACTGCTGTAGCGCCCCCTCTCTGCGGTGACGGGATAACACATCTTCTGCATTGTAACTCAAACAGAAGTGAAGGAAACACCAGGGTCCTTGAATCATGAAGAAGAAAATGGACACTTGAATTTTAATAAACTTCCAATCTGCAGAACCAACTGTTTACAGATGTTATTCCAACAACCTGTGTCCAGGAGGACGTGCATGTCCAGTGCGTGTGAGTGGTCACATGATCTCTGAAGGCGTGTGAGACGTGTTGGACGGAGATTAAAACTGATGCAGAGACAAAACACCTGTGAGCACAGAGAGCGTTTTAGTTTGGAAACGCCTTAGTGGTATTAATGTAACTCTAAAGCAAGAACAGAGTGTGGGAATGGAAGAGGAAACATTCTCAGTGTAGAGGTTGGCAAACTTCACTTATGCAACATTAATGAAAAAACATTTGTTAAAGGAAAACATTTATTATGAATATAATAAAGTATAAAAACACAAATTACTAACGGTGTACTTACTAAACAAAGACAGGTATGTGAGTATGCATGTGTGTGTGTCTGTGTGAGTCAGCGTGCTTTCAAAATGGCGGCTGGCCAAAGAGATAACACCCTTCTCCCCCTATTGGAATCTTTGCGACATGTAGCGGGGGTCCGAGCTAAGTAGGTGAAGGGATATGCATGTGTCTGTGTGTGTGTGTGCCAAATTAGACAAAGTTACTAGATTGGATGCAACGAAAGACTGAAGAGCATAACAGACTAACATTACTTTCTCAATAACTTGTACCCAAAATATCACAACACCACAAATCAAACTTATAAACATCACACAGAATTGAATAAACAGTCTTGCTTAGCCTAGTATAATTATTAAGCCCAGTTGTGTTACCCGTCCGTAGAAAGGGGAAAAAGGAAGTTGCTGTGCAGTTCGAAGTTCTGTGAAGTCTTCTGGCTGGTTGTGTGGCTCCTGCCTTAGTGATTCTGTTGAGCTGTGTAGCTCAGTTGCTGGTTGAAGTTGTCAAGCAGGACATCGAGTCGCTGCTAGGACGTTGGTAGAGCTTGGAGGGCGAGGAGGTTTCCTTGGTGAGATGAGCTGGAAGCTGCACCTTTGTGCTCCTCTCGAAGAGTTGGATGGGAAGAGAAGATGTGAGCTGGAGAAGAGGCTCGACAGCCTTCCCTTCTGTGGAAGGATTGTAGGAAGAGGGCAGAAGAGACAGAAGAGGGGGAGAACAGGCCTTATATTGGCCCGGTGACTTCACAGGTCATGGGGTCCAGAGTGACCAATGGGAGTTGAAACCTGTGTCCCTGGGGGGGTTTTCACACCTCTGTGTGACGTTGATGCCCTCTGGGAGACTGAGTTCCTTGCTCTGGTTTTTGATGGTCCCTGGGAGACTGAGTCCTGGGGGAACATGCGGCTTCAGGCTTTTGACTGAACATGTGATACCGAAGTGTTGTCTCACAAAAACCAGGTCCCAACAAGGGGGTCCGCGGAGGTACTGCATGGGTGGTCGCAACATTTTTGGTTGATTAGACAATTTTTTATATAATTTTTGTAATTTTTTTTAAAATTTAAATGTCTTTAAATACACATTAACATGAATCCAACATATTGTAGCGAACGGTTAAATGGAGGCAGAAGACGTTATCTTTCAGCAATGCACACGTTCAGCGACACACAGGAGCTCTCTCAAGCTGGGCACCGGTTCACTCACAGCAGGAGACGAGCCTGGACCTGTCCCTCCACGCCTCCTGGACACAAACAGGAGGACCCGCCCCTCGCTGCTGTGCCAATCACAAGGCCGCATGTTACACGCTGGCTCTGTCAGGTTCCCCGTGATTGGCTGAGAGCCTATTCAGTCCCCAGCTGACTAAGATCCCAGACACAAGGACGCACGCTGCAATATTATTAAAAAGAAGATACCTTTGTAAAAAAAAAATAGAACAAATAACAAATAAAAAAACGACGACATTTAGTTCACCCACGAATCCTTTTGCAATCATTTTTGCAAGATATTCCTGCTTCTTAGTGTTGTGCAGTAGTAGGTAGACTGGATGTTGGCTAATTTTCAATAATCATAAAATATGATTATTAAAATAATAAAAATTATTTAATTAAAATAATAAAGTTATCAATTAAGAATAATGAAATAATTAATGAAAAACAATAAAATTATCAATTAAGAATAATAAAAGTTGTAATTATAATTTATCAAAGACGGGGCACCACCCTGGTATCAGGGACCAACAATCAGTCGATAAAGATCAGTCTCATAGTCTGAAAAGTTCAATTAGAAATCTCAATATTTGCTATTAATGATTATATAATGAACAGTGAAGGTTTTAAGTTCGAGCACAGGCAGTCATAATCCAGCTGTATTCACATACATATGCACCAAGAATCACAAAAATACCGGTACTTTAATTATAAAAGGGGATTTATTTAAGATAATGACTTCAACGTCAATCAATGACTATTATCACAGCAAAACCCACTATATCAAAGATAAAACACCACAAGCATCTATCACAATCGTAACACATATGTAATGCCTCCACTGTGTATACCCGGAGGCGAGTATGTGTGTGTGTGTGTGTGTGTGTGTGTGTGTGTGTGTGTGTGTGTGTGTGTGTGTCTGTGTGTGTGTGGGTGGGTGTGTGTGTGTATGTGTACGGGGAAGACGGAGACAAGATGGCGTCTGACGCCGTGCGAGTGGTGTCATGTTACGAAATCAAAAATGGCGTACGAAGTCGTACACGAGGTGTTACTAAATACAAAATGGCGGTGCAACCATGTGGTTTGACCAAAAGGAAATGGAGAACAAAGGGTACTTTGATCTATCTCGTGGTTCAAAGCGCCGAATGGCGTCGAGATGCGATCGCACTATCTAGATTCTAGAATGTATATAAGACATGATGTGTGTGGATGCAGTTCGGACGTGTCTGCAGGCGGGTTTAGGAGAGAAAAGAGAGAGGAAGGAAAAGATATGCAATAAGTGATCAGAGGAGATCTCAAACACCGCCAGAGACAACTTTGCGGGGACTCTACCACTCGGTGCCCAAGCGGACGAACTAAGATCCGTCCCGCTGTGTACCGATCTTTTAATGGGTTAAAATCTCCGCAAAATCAGTCTGATGGTAACACAATACGGTGACGTGGCCGGAAATGCCGATACGTCACGACGCGCTGGCACAATGTGGACAAAAGTGGACACGGCGGTCCCAAGCAAATATACACTCAAATAATAACACACTAATGATTAAACTAGTCTCTGCCCAGACATAAGCCTCTTACTTGTCGATGTTCCGTGGTTGGTTCGTGCGCGAGCGGCGCGTTCCGGGAAGACGAGTGGATTGGGTTCTTGGCCGTTAGAAACAGTGATCAGCTGCTTCGTGCGATTGCAGCCTGAAAGGAGCTGCGGGCCGAAAAGTCTCAATGCCCTTCTGCAGGGATGAATAGCGGAGGAGCAGCTATGATTGTGGGCCAGAGGAAAGTCTGGGGATAACTCGGCCGGCGAGTATAAGACTTTTGCTGCGCTCCTTTCAGAATAAAGTTCAGGTAAAAAGGGGAGTTCACAAAAAGGGAAAGAATAAACTTCAGTTAAAAATAAAAATACAAACGTTTGGTGGTTGCTCCCTTAAGTGTCTGGATCATCTGGAGGAACCTGGAGAGGTTCTGGTCCTATCTTCAGTGCACGGGAAATAAGCAATGATTTGGGGGAGCTCTCTGTATTTATTACCTGAGAGGTGTCCGGCCTCCCTCCTGGGGGGGCCGGACCTGGGGGGCCTGTTGGCTCTCAGCCAATAGAAGGCCCGAGTTTGACCTCGGGCGGCGGTCAAAAAAACATGGATGCTCTGACGAAACTCCGGGGTTTTGTCTCCTGGCAGAGAACAACTCTAGGCAGGCTTTGAAAAGCCCCTACAGGCCTCGTTTATGGCCCCTTTGTCTGAGCTCGATCCCCAACATTAGTATTGAATGCACAATAACAGCGTAGCTATGTTTATACATGGCACTAGGCCTAGTTTAATATAAAACACAATTTTATACAATATACACTACCGTTCAAAAGTTTGGGGTCACTTAGAAATTTCCTTATTTTCAAAGAAAGCACTGGTTTTTTCAATGAAGATAACATTAAATTAATCAGAAATACACTCTATACATTGTTAATGTGGTAAATGACTATTCTAGGTGGAAACGTCTGGTTTTTAATGAAATATCTACATAGGTGTATAGAGGTCCATTTCCAGCAACTATCACTCCAGTGTTCTAATGGTACATTGTGTTTGCTAATCGCCTTAGAAGACTAATGGATGATTAGAAAACCCTTGAAAACCCTTGTGCAATTATGTTAGCACAGCTGAAAACTGTTTTGCTGGTGAGAGAAGCTATAGAACTGGCCTTCCTTTGAGCTAGTTGAGTATCTGGAGCATCACATGTGTGGGTTCGATTATACTCTCAAAATGGCCAGAAAAAGAGAACTTTCATGTGAAACTCGCCAGTCTGTTCTTGTTCTTAGAAATGAAGCCTATTCCATGCGAGAAATTGCGAAGAAACTGAAAATTTCCTACAACAGTGTGTACTACTCCCTTCAGAGAACAGCACAAACGGGCTCTAACCAGAGTAGAAAGAGAAGTGGGAGGCCCCGGTGCACAACTCAGCAAGAAGACAAGTATATTAGAGTCTCTAGTTTGAGAAATAGACGCCTCACAGGTCCTCAACTGGCAGCTTCTTTAAATGGTACCCGCAAAACGCCAGTGTCAACGTCTACAGTGAAGAGGCGACTCCGGGATGCTGGCCTTCTAGGCAGAGTGGCAAAGAAAGAGCCATATCTGAGACTGGCCAATAAAAAGAAAAGATTGATATGGGCAAAAGAACACAGACATTGGACAGAGGAAGATTGGAAAAAAAGTGTTATGGACAGACGAATCAAAGTTTGAGGTGTTAAGATCACACAGAAGAACATTTGTGAGACGCAGAACAGGTGAAAAGATGCTGGAAGAGTGCCTGGCGCCATCTGTCAAGCACGGTGGAGGTAATGTGATGGTCTGGGGCTGCTTTGGTGCTGGTAAAGTGGGAGATTTGTACAAGGTAAAATGGATTTTAAATAAGGAAGGCTATCACTCCATTTGCAACGCCATGCCATACCCTGTGGACAGCGCTTGATTGGAGCCAATTTCCTCCTACAACAGGACAATGACCCAAAGCACACCTCCAAATTATGCAAGAACTATTTAGGGAAGAAGCAGGCAGCTGGTATGCTGTCTGTAATGGAGTGGCCAGCGCAGTCACCAGATCTCAACCCCATTGAGCTGTTGTGGGAGCAGCTTGACCGTATGGTACGCAAGAAGTGCCCATCAAGCCAATCCAACTTGTGGGAGGTGCTTCAGGAAGCGTGGGGTGAAATTTCTACAGATTACCTCAACACATTAACAGCTAGAATGCTAAAGGTCTGCAATGCTGTAATTGCTGCAAATGGAGCATTCTTTGACGAAAGCAAAGTTTGAAGAACAAAATTAATATTTCAAATAAAAATCATTATTTCTAACCTTGTCAATGTCTTGACTATATTTTCTATTCATTTTGCAACTCATTTGATAAATAAAAGTGTGAGTTTTCATGGAAAACACGAAATTGTCTGGGTGACCCCAAACTTTTAAACGGTAGTGTATATAATAAGGGGTCCCTGCTCCATCTCTATCAGTTTGGGGGTCCTTGGCCAGAAAAACGTTGAAGACCCCTGCACTAGACGATCTGGCAAAGAACAGAGGAAATGGGCCGTTTATATATACTGGGTGACTGATGACTGATGGAAAGCAGGTGAGTCTGGGGGTGGGGCAGGTAATGGGATCCGTGGGAAGGGGTGATGCAGAGCAGGGGGGAGTGGCTGAATTCTGAAACGACATGAGAATTAGTACATGAAAAACCAGATAACAGAAAATGAAAATGCTATGAGCTGACTGAAGTTGTGACAATTTGTAGTATTACAGCAGCAAGAGTCGAAGAGACATCAGTAGGTAATAAGAAACATGTAATACTTAAGTTGTGAGGAATATAGAAATATGGAAATATATGAATGTAATTAAACTAATGTATACAGTGTAAAGACAGTAAGACATATTGTGAGAATATGTACAGTACTGCACATGAACCGTTGATATTGCACAGGCAGATGAATCTGGCACAGTTAAGAGTTAAAGTGTTAGAGTGCAGTCCAGAAGGGGGGTGCATAGTTTGTACTGGCAGCAGAGCTGCTTGTACATTTGTTTCAGGTTTTACAAGTTTTATCATCCAGCATCTCAAGCTCCACCCTCTCCTGACTCACCTGAGAAACCAGGAAACATCTGTTCCTCCCTGAAGAGACGCAGGCTGAAAACCAGACGATCACATTCACCTTCCAGACCAAACTAAACCAAACCAGACCAAACGTCCTGAGTGAGTCCAGCTACAGGAGAGAAGAGTCAAACTACAACCTGCCGACGCTCCACACACTGACCGTGAGTTTAACAATCACCTCGACTCAGAGAGGAAGTAAACCTCAGTGAAGTTCGTGGAGCTGTGACTGACTGACTGTCTGTTTTCAGCTTCACCTGGAGACTCAATGGCTTCCAGATTAGAAGAGGATCTCTGCTGTCCCGTCTGCCATGATGTCTTCAGAGATCCTGTCCTTCTGTCATGTAGCCACAGCTTCTGTAAAGACTGTGTGAAGAGCTGGTGGAAAGACAAAGAAGTAAAAGTGTGTCCACTTTGTAAGAGAAGATCTTTAAAGCGTAAACCACCTTGTAACCTGGTGTTGAAGAACCTGTGTGAGACCTTCTTACAGGAGAGAGATCAGAGCTCTTCACATGCTCTCTGCAGTCTGCACTCAAAGAAACTCAGACTCTTCTGTCTGGACCATCAGCAGCCAGTGTGTCTCGTCTGCAGAGATTCAGAGAAACACACCGACCACAGATTCAGACCCATCGATGAAGCTGCACAACAACACAGGAAGCAGCTTCAGGAAACTCTGGAGGCCTTGAAGAAGAAGTTACAGTGTTTTGAACGTGTTAAAGTAAAGTTTGAACAAACAGCAGAACACATTAAGGTCCAGGCTGGACTCACAGAGACGCAGATCAAGGAGCAGTTTAAAAAAGCTTCATCAGTTTCTGGAGGAGGAAGAGGAGGCCAGGATGGCTGCACTGAGGGAGGAAGAGGAGCAGAAGAGTCGGATGATGAAGGAGAAGATCGAGTCTCTGAGCAGAGACATAACGGCTCTTTCAGACACAATCAGAACCACAGAGGACGAGCTGAGAGCTGAAGACGTCTCGTTCCTGCTCAACTACAAGGCTGCAGTGGAACGAGTCCAGCAGCGCCCCCTGCTGGATGATCCACAGCTGGCCTCAGGAGCTCTGATAGACAAGGCCAAACATCTGGGCAACCTGAGCTTCAACATCTGGAACAAGATGAAGGACGTGGTCTCCTACAGTCCTGTGGTTCTGGACCCAAACTCTGCTCATCCAGAACTCGTCCTGTCTGAAGATCTGACCAGTTTGAGACGAGGAGAGAAACAGAAGCTTCCTGACAATCCAGAGAGGTTTGATTATTACTTCTCAGTCCTGGGATCTGAGGGTTTTAACTCAGGGACTCACAGCTGGGACGTCCTGGTTGAAGACAGTACATGCTGGTTACTGGGTGTGTCAGAAGAGTCTGTCCAGAGGAAGGGAGACAAACTGTCTGGATACTGGGGAATAAGGTTCTATGAAGGTAAATACAAAGCAGTGTCACCATCAGCATCATCTGTTCTCTCTGTGCAGAAGATCCAGAGGATCAGAGTGAAACTGGACTGGAACAGAGGAGAACTGTCGTTCTCTGATCCTGATACTAACAAACACATTCACACCTTCACACACACTTTCACTCAGAAGATGTTTCCATACTTTAACACTGGAGATCACTTGAAGCTGTTACCTGTGAATGTCTCTGTGACGCTGGATCAGAGCAGTTAGAGAGAAAGATTTTATTCATCATGTTTATTTCTTCAAGAGAAATCTGCTGAATTTAAATGTTAAACTCGTTATTCTAAAGCTTTGTTTATTTCTCCTTTTACTTCTCACTCATTTTTATTTCTCCTGTCGACTTTTCCACGTGTGTAAAAAGATTTAATTATTTTCTGATCTTTATCTTTGGTTTGTTTTTTACTTTCATGGAAAATGTTTTCTATCATTTAGATTTTGTGTGGATCCATGAAGTCGAGCAAACTGATGAAGATCCACATAAAAACACATTCATCAATAACAGCTGATCATTGTTCACATTCAACAAACTTTATTAAAACTCACACATGAGACATGATTCATGTTTAATCACATAAAGTCTGTTCACATATGAAATAATCCAACATATATGAACATTTGTCTGTTTGATGTGATGAAGCCAAAATGATTCTGTCTGTAAAAGTGTTTATTCAACAGCAGCCTAGTGATGTGATTTTAATATTGTGATCAAAATAATAAAAACTATGAAACAGAGTTTTGACCTTTTTTAAGTTGAGATGTAAATATAAAGCCAAAATGCTGCTGTCACAAACTCTGGTCTGGAGCTGGAGATCTACATTCAGGGTAAATTCATTTAAACAATGTGATGACATCATGACTCTGTGGTGGAGTCTCAGTTAACTGTGATTACATTTCACACTTTTACCTCATTGTAATGTTTCTTGTCTCACATCGTTTGGTTAAAGAGCAAACTTAGCATCCGCTTGCTAGTTAGCATTAGCCGCACTAGCATTACCTACGTTAGCATTAACCTTGTTAGCTAACATTACCCACTAGCCACCATTCTTTACATAACATTACATTTCATTTTGCTGACGCTTTCATCCAAAGCCACTCACAATAAGTGCATCAACCATGAGGAACAAACCCAGAACAACAAGAATCAAGAAAGTTGCTCTGGGTCAAGAAAGCCAAACTACAAAGTGCTATAAGTAAGTGCCATTGAAGTGCTACTAAATTGTTAGTTTAAACTTATATTCAAGGTATAGTCGGAAGAGGGGTGTTTTTAGTTTGCGGCGGAAGATGTGTAGACTTTCTGTCCTGATGTCAATGTGGAGCTCATTCCACCGTTTAGGAGCCAGGACAGAAAACAGTTTTGATTTTGTTGAGTGTTCAGCTCGCAGTGAGGGAGCAACAAGCCGATTGGCAGATGCAGAGCAGAGTGAATGGGCTGGGGTGTAAGGTTTGACCATGTCCTGGATGTAGACCGGACCCGATCCGTTCGCAGCACGGTACGCAAGTACTAGTGTTTTGAAACGGATGCGAGCAGCTACTGGTAACCAGTGAAGGGAGCAGAGGAGCGGAGTAGTGTGGAGACTGTAAACCGTGGCATACAATGCACTGTACTTAAACTTGTTCTCATACCTAACCTTTATATATATTACAGTATTCCCTTAGCTTTATTCAACATCACACATACATGAATGCACTGTGCTCATAAAAAACTGTGACCTATGCCTTAGAAAGAATTCAAGCAGCTGCCCCAGGTTCTGAAGGGCAGATAGGAAAGGCGTTGTCTTGTCTGATGAATACGCATGCTTACGCACACAGAACATACAGCCGATAAAGCAGGAACACAATGTTCCTCACTCCAATGAACAACAACACCGTATCTGCAAAACTACTGAAGACCCACGAGGCTTCAGCCGGGTCAAGGCTTGTTTGTAAAACACAAAACCAAACACTGTCAGAATGTGAAGATTTGCCCAGCAAACTGTCAAGGAGGGGCGAACCTGGGAGAGGCTCCTCACTATTCGCGGATTCCAGTGCCAAGAGGCTGGGACCACGCCTGCGCACCAGCAAGGGAGAGCCAGGTCTAAACCATGGTGACTCCCCCTCGTTATCGACCAATGAAGTTCTACCTACTATTATAAGTATTGCACCCGCCGTCCGTTCGGGGCGACTCTTGACTACCCCGTGCTACTAGATAGCCGAGGCTGTGCATTGAGTGCCCATAGCTATGTGCTCATAGCTATGCTGTACCTTTTCATTGCCTCTGAATAAATACTTGTTGAACCAAACCAAGACCGGCTCTTCTCATATCTCGGGACAAAAGAACACGACAAGGGACACGAGAGCCTGCCTAAGAACTTCAGCACAAGCAATTGGCCACGACACAAAGTCTGACCAGCAGATGCACAACAACAGGAGCCACCACCAGCAAGACCAGTTCACTGGACTTTAAACAGCACCTCAAAAAGGACCTTTCCCCCTTTTCATGAACTGGTAACATAACTGGGCTAATTACACGAGGCCTATGCACAGGACTGTTGAATTCTCTTCATGTGATTGTGGGAATCTAGACGACTGGCTCCTGTGACGTGGTTCAAGGTCACATGACCAGCCGGTAGGCAGGAAACATGAAAAGTCTACCGGGTTCAGCAGAGGGTCCCTTGACTCTGCTGCATGCGGATTGCTGCGGTGGACATCTCCCTTTAATGCAGGTGTGTGAATTGATTGTGGCAGCGTTCGCTCTGGCAGCGTTTATAATGAGTGCAGCATGAGTTTGATTGTATGACTCTGATCCTACCAGGGTGATAGCCGGTTGCCAGCATCCCGTCCATAACCGAGGGAACGGGAGCAAACATAACTGATGGTAATTTTTATAGCACCGTAAGCTTCTTTCTACAGCACTGAATAGCTGCGGCTTGTTCTATCCAGCTTGTGTCTCGCTACGTGACCGTTCGTTCGGCGCCTCGTGGACGCTTCACATGGTCACAGCATTTTTTAACCTGTGTTTATCAACACCAAAAAATGGGTATTGTGTAAAATCATATCTGTATGTTTCAGTGACGTGACCACCGACAAGCTGCCGTGGCGATATAGAGACCCCGAAGTGTCGCAGTAACACTGGCATTCGGCCCCGTCCTGCATTACTGTGCCACAGGTCTGTGTGTTTTCAAAGGAGGCTGATATTTGATTTCGTCTTTGAAGAATGTTTTTTTTTTCCTGAACAAACCAATGCAACATGTGGGGCTGGCAACTAACGTGTTTTGTCTGTTTCCTTAAAAGGGACCGGGCCAGCCACTGTTTCCTGTTGTTAGTTTATGGTTTCATTTCTTTGTTCGAATTGTTTTATCTCTTAACAGCTGTCTGCTTGCTGGGTTATGTGGACGACCCGCATATAGATATGTTTTAATTTGCTAACCTCTAGTGAATCTGAATGTAGTTCATTCATTTTCTTTATTGGTGATTGGCTGTAACGAGTCTGTTCTCCTCCTCTCTGCAGAGGATTCTGTAAAAGGCCGGGTCCATACCGACACACTGTCTCCGTCCTGTGGTCAGGCTGCACTGGGTAATCTTGTAGTGGTGTGTATTTGTAAACCTCAATACTACATGAACTTTTTAGTATTTATTTGATGGTATAGTGCATGTTGCTGTCAGTAGGCTCGCTGTCTCCTCCTTTCTGTCTCTCACAGTTGTCGGTAGGACGCTGTGCCCGAGCAAACCCGACCTTATCACAAGGAAGAAAGCAAACTCCAATGTTTACAAATGTCTGTTGTTTTGTTATTGACCTCATGCCTCTGGTATTTTAAATCATTTTGATTCTGCTAGAATAAAGTTAATTAATCACAGTTCACCTCGTTACCAATCATTCCTGTTGTGGAAGCCACAGAGCATTGTCACATGATTAACTGATAAGGAGTAAGGGTTTGAGGGTTCCTCCTGCCCTTGAGCAGGAGGTGGCGTAGTCGGGACAGTTTCTCTTGCCCAAGGGCACCACATTTATTTTTATAAATTGGATTTGTGTTGTTGTGATATTTGGTAATACGTTATTTGAAAGCTAATGTTGGTTCTGTGATGTTCTTCATAGAATCTGACTCTTTCTTTACATGTAACTAACTACTTCCTCTGACCCGGCACCAACACCTCACACACTCCTCTCCCCAAACACACACATGTGATCTCAGCCCCTTGATCCCAACACTCCAGGGGGTCTTTTGTCTTCATAGTGGCCAGCCGCCATTTTGAAACCACACTTTGTCACTCACTCACTCACTCAAACACACACACACACACACACACACACACACACACACACACACACACACACACACACACACACACACACGTATACTCACATTCACATGTATATAGTAAGTTCACTTGGTTAGTTTGTGTTTATATTTTTATTATTTTCAAAATAAATGTTTTTCTGAAACACAAATGTTGTCTTCATTAATGTTGCATAAGTGTGAAGTTTTCCAACCTCTGAACTCCATATCCTTCATCTTTGCAAACTACTGACGTGGTCATTTTGGTTAAAGTTAATTATTAAATTATTCATCAAAGTTCCAAATTTGTAGTTAATACTTTCATGAGACTTAATCAATAAATGTTCTCTTTTCCTTCCTTTGAAGGCTGGTGCCCCGAGGTAGCTTTAATGTAAACTAAAGTTATTATTTAATATTAATATTAAATATGTTTCTGACAGACACATTTATTGAAAGCCCAAAGTCACATCATATAATGCTGTCACACTTAAGGTATAATAATCCCAATAAAATGTACAATCATCTGATGATGTCATACTTTTTACTTCACTCACACACAAATTAATGAGCAAACTTAAGCTGATTTGAATTTTATAAAACCCTCTTTTCATTTTCTGAACTTGTGTCCATTTGTTTGCACTTTGCTTCTGTCTCTTTAATGTGACTTCAGCTCTGCAGTTACGTCACAGACTCCCCCCCCCTGCACTTCCTGTTGATATTTAACTTTCACTTTCACTCGAGCAGAACTTCCTCTGAATTTTGAACACACAGCAGATCACAAACATATTCAAGCAGCTATTTTACAACAAGTCTCTTGTCTGTGTGAGCTTGTTGCTGCCAAATGACTTTTGACCAGTTTTCAAATCCAAGGCTTGAATTACTTTTTACAATCGTGTCCTGACACACCTGAGAAACCAGGAAGCATCTGTTCCTCCCTGAAGAGACGCAGGCTGAAAACCAGACGATCACATTCACCTTCCAGACCAAACTAAACCAAACCAGACCAAACGTCCTGAGTGAGTCCAGCTACAGGAGAGAAGAGTCAAACTACAACCTGCCGACGCTCCACACACTGACCGTGAGTTTAACAAACACCTTGACTCAGAGAGGAAGTAAACCTCAGTGAAGTTCGTGGAGCTGTGACTGACTGACTGTCTGTTTTCAGCTTCACCTGGAGACTCAATGGCTTCCAGATTAGAAGAGGATCTCTGCTGTCCCGTCTGCAAAGATGTCTTCAGAGATCCTGTTCTTCTGTCATGTAGCCACAGCTTCTGTAAAGACTGTGTGAAGAGCTGGTGGAAAGACAAAGAAGTAAAAGAGTGTCCACTTTGTAAGAGAAGATCTTCAAGGTCAGAACCACCTTGTAACCTGGTGTTGAAGAACCTGTGTGAGACCTTCTTACAGGAGAGAGATCAGAGCTCTTCACATGCTCTCTGCAGTCTGCACTCAGAGAAACTCAGACTCTTCTGTCTGGACCATCAGCAGCCAGTGTGTCTCGTCTGCAGAGATTCAGAAAAACACAGCGACCACAGATTCAACCCCATCGATGAAGCTGCACAACAACACAAGAAGCAGCTTCAGGAAACTCTGGAGCCCTTGAAGAAGAAGTTACAGTGTTTTGAACGTGTTAAAGTAAAGTTTGAACAAACAGCAAAACACATTAAGGTCCAGGCCGGACTCACAGAGACGCAGATCAAGGAGCAGTTTAATAAGCTTCATCAGTTTCTGGAGGAGGAAGAGGAGGCCAGGATGGCTGCACTGTGGGAGGAAGAGGAGCAGAAGAGTCGGAGGATGAAGAAGAAGATTGAGTCTCTGAGCAGAGACATAACGGCTCTTTCAGAGACAATCAGAACCACAGAGGACGAGCTGAGAGCTGAAGACGTCTCGTTCCTGCACAACTACAAGGCTGCAGTGGAACGAGTCCAGCAGCGCCCCCTGCTGGATGATCCACAGCTGGCCTCAGGAGCTCTGATAGACGAGGCCAAACATCTGGGCAACCTGAGCTTCAACATCTGGAACAAGATGAAGGACATGGTCTCCTACAGTCCTGTGGTTCTGGACCCAAACTCTGCTCATCCAGTACTCGTCCTGTCTGAAGATCTGACCAGTTTGAGACGAGGAGAGAGACAGAAGCTTCCTGACAATCCAGAGAGGTTTGATTATTACTCCTTAGTCCTGGGATCTGAGGGTTTTAACTCAGGGACTCACAGCTGGGACGTCCTGGTTGGAGACAGTACTTACTGGACACTGGGTGTGTCAGCAGAGCCTGTCCAGAGGAAGGGAAACAAACAGTCTGGATCATGGAGAATAAGGTTCCGTGAAGGTAAATACACAGCAGTGTCACCATCAGCATCATCTGTTCTCTCTGTGCAGAAGATCCAGAGGATCAGAGTGAAACTGGACTGGAACAGAGGAGAACTGTCGTTCTCTGATCCTGATACTAACAAACACATTCACACCGTCACACACACTTTCACTCAGAAGATGTTTCCATACTTTAGCATTATAGATCACTTGAAGCTGTTACCTGTGAATGTCTCTGTGATGCTGGATCAGAGCAGTTAGAGAGAAAGATTTTATTCATTATTTTCTGATCTTTATCTTTGGTTTGTTTTTTACTTTCATGGAAAATGTTTTCTATCATTTAGATTTTGTGTGGATCCATGAAGTCGAGCAAACTGATGAAGATCCACATAAAAACACATTTATCAATAACAGCTGATCATTGTTCACATTCAACAAACTTTATTAAAACTCACACATGAGACATGATTCATGTTTAATCACATAAAGTCTGTTCACATATGAAATAATCCAACATATATGAACATTTGTCTGTTTGATGTGATGAAGCCAAAATGATTCTGTCTGTAAAAGTGTTTATTCAACAGCAGCCTAGTGATGTGATTTTAATATTGTGATCAAAATAATAAAAACTATGAAACAGAGTTTTGACCTTTTTTAAGTTGAGATGTAAATATGAAGCCAAAATGCTGCTGTCACAAACTCTGGTCTGGAGCTGGAGATCTACATTCAGGGTAAATTCAGTCAAACAATGTGATGACATCATTACTCTGTGGGGGAGTCTCAGTTAACTGTGATTACATTTCACACTTTTACCTCATTGTAATGTTTCTTGTCTCACATCGTTTGGTTAAAGAGCAAACTTAGCATCCGCTTGCTAGTTACCATTAGCCGCGCTAGCATTAGCTACGTTAGCATTAGCCTTGTTAGCTAACATTACCCACTAGCCACCATTCTTTACATAACATTACATTTCATTTTGCTGACGCTTTTATCCAAAGCGACTCACAATAAGTGCATCAACCATGAGGAACAAACCCAGAACAACAAGAATCAAGAAAGTTGCTCTGGGTCAAGAAAGCCAAACTACAAAGTGCTATAAGTAAGTGCCATTGAAGTGCTACTAAATTGTTAGTTTAAACTTATATTCAAGGTATAGTTGGAAGAGGTGTGTTTTTAGTTTGCGGCGGAAGATGTGTAGACTTTCTGTCCTGATGTCAATGGGGAACTCATTCCACCGTTTAGGAGCCAGGACAGAAAACAGTTTTGATTTTGTTGAGTGTTCAGCTCGCAGTGAGGGAGCAACAAGCCGATTGGCAGATGCAGAGCAGAGTGAATGGGCTGGGGTGTAAGGTTTGACCATGTCCTGGATGTAGACTGGACCCGATCCGTTCGCAGCACGGTACGCAAGTACTAGTGTTTTGAAACGGATGCGAGCAGCTACTGGTAACCAGTGAAGGGAGCGGAGGAGCGGAGTAGTGTGGAGACTGTAATCCGTGGCATACAATACACTGTACTTAAACTTGTTCTCATACCTAACCTTTATATATATTACAGTATTCCCTTAGCTTTATTCAACATCACACATACATGAATGCACTGTGCTCATAAAAAACTGTGACCTATGCCTTAGAAAGAATTCAAGCAGCTGCCCCAGGTTCTGAAGGGCAGATAGGAAAGGCGTTGTCTTGTCTGATGAATACGCATGCTTACGCACACAGAACATACAGCCGATAAAGCAGGAACACAATGTTTCTCACTCCAATGAACAACAACACCGTATCTGCAAAACTACTGAAGACCCACGAGGCTTCAGCCGGGTCAAGGCTTGTTTGTAAAACACAAAACCAAACACTGTCAGAATGTGAAGATTTGCCCAGCAAACTGTCAAGGAGGGGCGAACCTGGGAGAGGCTCCTCACTATTCGCGGATTCCAGTGCCAAGAGGCTGGGACCACGCCTGCGCACCAGCAAGGGAGAGCCAGTTCTAAACCATGGTGACTCCCCCTCGTTATCGACCAATGAAGTTCTACCTACTATTATAAGTATTGCACCCGCCGTCCGTTCGGGGCGACTCTTGACTACCCCGTGCTACTAGATAGCCGAGGCTGTGCATTGAGTGCCCATAGCTATGTGCTCATAGCTATGCTGTACCTTTTCATTGCCTCTGAATAAATACTTGTTGAACCAAACCAAGACTGGCTCTTCTCATATCTCGGGACAAAAGAACACGACAAGGGACACGAGAGCCTGCCTAAGAACTTCAGCACAAGCAATTGGCCACGACACAAAGTCTGACCAGCAGATGCACAACAACAGGAGCCACCACCAGCAAGACCAGTTCACTGGACTTTAAACAGCACCTCAAAAGGACCTTTCCCCCTTTTCATGAACTGGTAACATAACTGGGCTAATTACACGAGGCCTATGCACAGGACTGTTGAATTCTCTTCATGTGATTGTGGGAATCTAGACGACTGGCTCCTGTGACGTGGTTCAAGGTCACATGACCAGCCGGTAGGCAGGAAACATGAAAAGTCTACCGGGTTCAGCAGAGGGTCCCTTGACTCTGCTGCATGCGGATTGCTGCGGTGGACATCTCCCTTTAATGCAGGTGTGTGAATTGATTGTGGCAGCGTTCGCTCTGGCAGCGTTTATAATGAGTGCAGCATGAGTTTGATTGTATGACTCTGATCCTACCAGGGTGATAGCCGGTTGCCAGCATCCCGTCCATAACCGAGGGAACGGGAGCAAACATAACTGATGGTAATTTTTATAGCACCGTAAGCTTCTTTCTACAGCACTGAATAGCTGCGGCTTGTTCTATCCAGCTTGTGTCTCGCTACGTGACCGTTCGTTCGGCGCCTCGTGGACGCTTCACATGGTCACAGCATTTTTTAACCTGTGTTTATCAACACCAAAAAATGGGTATTGTGTAAAATCATATCTGTATGTTTCAGTGACATGACCACCGACAAGCTGCCGTGGCGATATAGAGACCCCGAAGTGTCGCAGTAACACTGGCATTCGGCCCCGTCCTGCATTACTGTGCCACAGGTCTGTGTGTTTTCAAAGGAGGCTGATATTTGATTTCGTCTTTGAAGAATGTTTTTTTTTTCCTGAACAAACCAATGCAACATGTGGGGCTGGCAACTAACGTGTTTTGTCTGTTTCCTTAAAAGGGACCGGGCCAGCCACTGTTTCCTGTTGTTAATTTATGGTTTCATTTCTTTGTTCGAATTGTTTTATCTCTTAACAGCTGTCTGCTTGCTGGGTTATGTGGACGACCCGCATATAGATATGTTTTAATTTGCTAACCTCTAGTGAATCTGAATGTAGTTCATTCATTTTCTTTATTGGTGATTGGCTGTAACGAGTCTGTTCTCCTCCTCTCTGCAGAGGATTCTGTAAAAGGCCGGGTCCATACCGACACACTGTCTCCGTCCTGTGGTCAGGCTGCACTGGGTAATCTTGTAGTGGTGTGTATTTGTAAACCTCAATACTACATGAACTTTTTAGTATTTATTTGATGGTATAGTGCATGTTGCTGTCGTAGGCTCGCTGTCTCCTCCTTTCTGTCTCTCACAGTTGTCGGTAGGACGCTGTGCCCGAGCAAACCCGACCTTATCACAAGGAAGAAAGCAAACTCCAATGTTTACAAATGTCTGTTGTTTTGTTATTGACCTCATGCCTCTGGTATTTTAAATCATTTTGATTCTGCTAGAATAAAGTTAATTAATCACAGTTCACCTCGTTACCAATCATTCCTGTTGTGGAAGCCACAGAGCATTGTCACATGATTAACTGATAAGGAGTAAGGGTTTGAGGGTTCCTCCTGCCCTTGAGCGGGAGGTGGCGTAGTCGGGACAGTTTCTCTTGCCCAAGGGCACCACATTTATTTTTATAAATTGGATTTGTGTTGTTGTGATATTTGGTAATACGTTATTTGAAAGCTAATGTTGGTTCTGTGATGTTCTTCATAGAATCTGACTCTTTCTTTACATGTAACTAACTACTTCCTCTGACCCGGCACCAACACCTCACACACTCCTCTCCCCAAACACACACATGTGATCTCAGCCCCATGATCCCAACACTCCAGGGGGTCTTTTGTCTTCATAGTGGCCAGCCGCCATTTTGAAACCACACTTTGTCACTCACTCACTCACTCAAACACACACACACACACACACACACACACACACACACACACACACACACACACGTATACTCACATTCACATGTATATAGTAAGTTCACTTGGTTAGTTTGTGTTTATATTTTTATTATTTTCAAAATAAATGTTTTTCTGAAACACAAATGTTGTCTTCATTAATGTTGCATAAGTGTGAAGTTTTCCAACCTCTGAACTCCATATCCTTCATCTTTGCAAACTACTGACGTGGTCATTTTGGTTAAAGTTAATTATTAAATTATTCATCAAAGTTCCAAATTTGTAGTTAATACTTTCATGAGACTTAATCAATAAATGTTCTCTTTTCCTTCCTTTGAAGGCTGGTGCCCCGAGGTAGCTTTAATGTAAACTAAAGTTATTATTTAATATTAATATTAAATATGTTTCTGACAGACACATTTATTGAAAGCCCAAAGTCACATCATATAATGCTGTCACACTTAAGGTATAATAATCCCAATAAAATGTACAATCATCTGATGATGTCATACTTTTTACTTCACTCACACACAAATTAATGAGCAAACTTAAGCTGATTTGAATTTTATAAAACCCTCTTTTCATTTTCTGAACTTGTGTCCATTTGTTTGCACTTTGCTTCTGTCTCTTTAATGTGACTTCAGCTCTGCAGTTACGTCACAGACTCCCCCCCCCTGCACTTCCTGTTGATATTTAACTTTCACTTTCACTCGAGCAGAACTTCCTCTGAATTTTGAACACACAGCAGATCACAAACATATTCAAGCAGCTATTTTACAACAAGTCTCTTGTCTGTGTGAGCTTGTTGCTGCCAAATGACTTTTGACCAGTTTTCAAATCCAAGGCTTGAATTACTTTTTACAATCGTGTCCTGACACACCTGAGAAACCAGGAAGCATCTGTTCCTCCCTGAAGAGACGCAGGCTGAAAACCAGACGATCACATTCACCTTCCAGACCAAACTAAACCAAACCAGACCAAACGTCCTGAGTGAGTCCAGCTACAGGAGAGAAGAGTCAAACTACAACCTGCCGACGCTCCACACACTGACCGTGAGTTTAACAAACACCTTGACTCAGAGAGGAAGTAAACCTCAGTGAAGTTCGTGGAGCTGTGACTGACTGACTGTCTGTTTTCAGCTTCACCTGGAGACTCAATGGCTTCCAGATTAGAAGAGGATCTCTGCTGTCCCGTCTGCAAAGATGTCTTCAGAGATCCTGTTCTTCTGTCATGTAGCCACAGCTTCTGTAAAGACTGTGTGAAGAGCTGGTGGAAAGACAAAGAAGTAAAAGAGTGTCCACTTTGTAAGAGAAGATCTTCAAGGTCAGAACCACCTTGTAACCTGGTGTTGAAGAACCTGTGTGAGACCTTCTTACAGGAGAGAGATCAGAGCTCTTCACATGCTCTCTGCAGTCTGCACTCAGAGAAACTCAGACTCTTCTGTCTGGACCATCAGCAGCCAGTGTGTCTCGTCTGCAGAGATTCAGAAAAACACAGCGACCACAGATTCAACCCCATCGATGAAGCTGCACAACAACACAAGAAGCAGCTTCAGGAAACTCTGGAGCCCTTGAAGAAGAAGTTACAGTGTTTTGAACGTGTTAAAGTAAAGTTTGAACAAACAGCAAAACACATTAAGGTCCAGGCCGGACTCACAGAGACGCAGATCAAGGAGCAGTTTAATAAGCTTCATCAGTTTCTGGAGGAGGAAGAGGAGGCCAGGATGGCTGCACTGTGGGAGGAAGAGGAGCAGAAGAGTCGGAGGATGAAGAAGAAGATTGAGTCTCTGAGCAGAGACATAACGACTCTTTCAGACACAATCAGAACCACAGAGGACGAGCTGAGAGCTGAAGACGTCTCGTTCCTGCTCAACTACAAGGCTGCAGTGGAACGAGTCCAGCAGCGCCCCCTGCTGGATGATCCACAGCTGGCCTCAGGAGCTCTGATAGACGAGGCCAAACATCTGGGCAACCTGAGCTTCAACATCTGGAACAAGATGAAGGACATGGTCTCCTACAGTCCTGTGGTTCTGGACCCAAACTCTGCTCATCCAGTACTCGTCCTGTCTGAAGATCTGACCAGTTTGAGACGAGGAGAGAGACAGAAGCTTCCTGACAATCCAGAGAGGTTTGATTATTACTCCTTAGTCCTGGGATCTGAGGGTTTTAACTCAGGGACTCACAGCTGGGACGTCCTGGTTGGAGACAGTACTTACTGGACACTGGGTGTGTCAGCAGAGCCTGTCCAGAGGAAGGGAAACAAACAGTCTGGATCATGGAGAATAAGGTTCCGTGAAGGTAAATACACAGCAGTGTCACCATCAGCATCATCTGTTCTCTCTGTGCAGAAGATCCAGAGGATCAGAGTGAAACTGGACTGGAACAGAGGAGAACTGTCGTTCTCTGATCCTGATACTAACAAACACATTCACACCGTCACACACACTTTCACTCAGAAGATGTTTCCATACTTTAGCATTATAGATCACTTGAAGCTGTTACCTGTGAATGTCTCTGTGACGCTGGATCAGAGCAGTTAGAGATAAAGATTTTATTCATTATTTTCTGATCTTTATCTTTGGTTTGTTTTTTACTTTCATGGAAAATGTTTTCTATCATTTAGATTTTGTGTGGATCCATGAAGTCGAGCAAACTGATGAAGATCCACATAAAAACACATTTATCAATAACAGCTGATCATTGTTCACATTCAACAAACTTTATTAAAACTCACACATGAGACATGATTCATGTTTAATCACATAAAGTCTGTTCACATATGAAATAATCCAACATATATGAACATTTGTCTGTTTGATGTGATGAAGCCAAAATGATTCTGTCTGTAAAAGTGTTTATTCAACAGCAGCCTAGTGATGTGATTTTAATATTGTGATCAAAATAATAAAAACTATGAAACAGAGTTTTGACCTTTTTTAAGTTGAGATGTAAATATAAAGCCAAAATGCTGCTGTCACAAACTCTGGTCTGGAGCTGGAGATCTACATTCAGGGTAAATTCAGTCAAACAATGTGATGACATCATTACTCTGTGGGGGAGTCTCAGTTAACTGTGATTACATTTCACACTTTTACCTCATTGTAATGTTTCTTGTCTCACATCGTTTGGTTAAAGAGCAAACTTAGCATCCGCTTGCTAGTTAGCATTAGCCGCACTAGCATTAGCTACGTTAGCATTAACCTTGTTAGCTAACATTACCCACTAGCCACCATTCTTTACATAACATTACATTTCATTTTGCTGACGCTTTTATCCAAAGCGACTCACAATAAGTGCATCAACCATGAGGAACAAACCCAGAACAACAAGAATCAAGAAAGTTGCTCTGGGTCAAGAAAGCCAAACTACAAAGTGCTATAAGTAAGTGCCATTGAAGTGCTACTAAATTGTTAGTTTAAACTTATATTCAAGGTATAGTTGGAAGAGGTGTGTTTTTAGTTTGCGGCGGAAGATGTGTAGACTTTCTGTCCTGATGTCAATGGGGAACTCATTCCACCGTTTAGGAGCCAGGACAGAAAACAGTTTTGATTTTGTTGAGTGTTCAGCTCGCAGTGAGGGAGCAACAAGCCGATTGGCAGATGCAGAGCAGAGTGAATGGGCTGGGGTGTAAGGTTTGACCATGTCCTGGATGTAGACTGGACCCGATCCGTTCGCAGCACGGTACGCAAGTACTAGTGTTTTGAAACGGATGCGGGCAGCTACTGGTAACCAGTGAAGGGAGCGGAGGAGCGGAGTAGTGTGGAGACTGTAATCCATGGCATACAATACACTGTACTTAAACTTGTTCTCATACCTAACCTTTATATATATTACAGTATTCCCTTAGCTTTATTCAACATCACACATACATGAATGCACTGTGCTCATAAAAAACTGTGACCTATGCCTTAGAAAGAATTCAAGCAGCTGCCCCAGGTTCTGAAGGGCAGATAGGAAAGGCGTTGTCTTGTCTGATGAATACGCATGCTTACGCACACAGAACATACAGCCGATAAAGCAGGAACACAATGTTTCTCACTCCAATGAACAACAACACCGTATCTGCAAAACTACTGAAGACCCACGAGGCTTCAGCCGGGTCAAGGCTTGTTTGTAAAACACAAAACCAAACACTGTCAGAATGTGAAGATTTGCCCAGCAAACTGTCAAGGAGGGGCGAACCTGGGAGAGGCTCCTCACTATTCGCGGATTCCAGTGCCAAGAGGCTGGGACCACGCCTGCGCACCAGCAAGGGAGAGCCAGGTCTAAACCATGGTGACTCCCCCTCGTTATCGACCAATGAAGTTCTACCTACTATTATAAGTATTGCACCCGCCGTCCGTTCGGGGCGACTCTTGACTACCCCGTGCTACTAGATAGCCGAGGCTGTGCATTGAGTGCCCATAGCTATGTGCTCATAGCTATGCTGTACCTTTTCATTGCCTCTGAATAAATACTTGTTGAACCAAACCAAGACTGGCTCTTCTCATATCTCGGGACAAAAGAACACGACAAGGGACACGAGAGCCTGCCTAAGAACTTCAGCACAAGCAATTGGCCACGACACAAAGTCTGACCAGCAGATGCACAACAACAGGAGCCACCACCAGCAAGACCAGTTCACTGGACTTTAAACAGCACCTCAAAAAGGACCTTTCCCCCGTTTCATGAACTGGTAACATAACTGGGCTAATTACACGAGGCCTATGCACAGGACTGTTGAATTCTCTTCATGTGATTGTGGGAATCTAGACGACTGGCTCCTGTGACGTGGCTCAAGGTCACATGACCAGCCGGTCGGCAGGAAACATGAAAAGTCTACCGGGTTCAGCAGAGGGTCCCTTGACTCTGCTGCATGCGGATTGCTGCGGTGGACATCTCCCTTTAATGCAGGTGTGTGAATTGATTGTGGCAGCGTTCGCTCTGGCAGCGTTTATAATGAGTGCAGCATGAGTTTGATTGTATGACTCTGATCCTACCAGGGTGATAGCCGGTTGCCAGCATCCCGTCCATAACCGAGGGAACGGGAGCAAACATAACTGATGGTAATGTTTATAGCACCGTAAGCTTCTTTCTACAGCACTGAATAGCTGCGGCTTGTTCGATCCAGCTTGTGTCTCGCTACGTGACCGTTCGTTCGGCGCCTCGTGGACGCTTCACATGGTCACAGCATTTTTTAACCTGTGTTTATCAACACCAAAAAATGGGTATTGTGTAAAATCATATCTGTATGTTTCAGTGACGTGACCACCGACAAGCTGCCGTGGCGATATAGAGACCCCGAAGTGTCGCAGTAACACTGGCATTCGGCCCCGTCCTGCATTACTGTGCCACAGGTCTGTGTGTTTTCAAAGGAGGCTGATATTTGATTTTGTCTTTGAAGAATGTTTTTTTTTTCCTGAACAAACCAATGCAACATGTGGGGCTGGCAACTAATGTGTTTTGTCTGTTTCCTTAAAAGGGACCGGGCCAGCCACTGTTTCCTGTTGTTAGTTTATGGTTTCATTTCTTTGTTCGAATTGTTTTATCTCTTAACAGCTGTCTGCTTGCTGGGTTATGTGGACGACCCGCATATAGATATGTTTTAATTTGCTAACCTCTAGTGAATCTGAATGTAGTTCATTCATTTTCTTTATTGGTGATTGGCTGTAACGAGTCTGTTCTCCTCCTCTCTGCAGAGGATTCTGTAAAAGGCCGGGTCCATACCGACACACTGTCTCCGTCCTGTGGTCAGGCTGCACTGGGTAATCTTGTAGTGGTGTGTATTTGTAAACCTCAGTACTACATGAACTTTTTAGTATTTATTTGATGGTATAGTGCATGTTGCTGTCGTAGGCTCGCTGTCTCCTCCTTTCTGTCTCTCACAGTTGTCGGTAGGACGCTGTGCCCGAGCAAACCCGACCTTATCACAAGGAAGAAAGCAAACTCCAATGTTTACAAATGTCTGTTGTTTTGTTATTGACCTCATGCCTCTGGTATTTTAAATCATTTTGATTCTGCTAGAATAAAGTTAATTAATCACAGTTCACCTCGTTACCAATCATTCCTGTTGTGGAAGCCACAGAGCATTGTCACATGATTAACTGATAAGGAGTAAGGGTTTGAGGGTTCCTCCTGCCCTTGAGCGGGAGGTGGCGTAGTTGGGACAGTTTCTCTTGCCCAAGGGCACCACATTTATTTTTATAAATTGGATTTGTGTTGTTGTGATATTTGGTAATACGTTATTTGTAAGCTAATGTTGGTTCTGTGATGTTCTTCATAGAATCAGACTCTTTCTTTACATGTAACTAACTACTTCCTCTGACCCGGCACCAACACCTCACACACTCCTCTCCCCAAACACACACATGTGATCTCAGCCCCTTGATCCCAACACTCCAGGGGGTCTTTTGTCTTCATAGTGGCCAGCCGCCATTTTGAAACCACACTTTGTCACTCACTCACTCAAACACACACACACACACACACACACACACACACACACACACACACACACACACACACACACACACACACGCTCACACACGTATACTCACATTCACATGTATATAGTAAGTTCACTTGGTTAGTTTGTGTTTATATTTTTATTATTTTCAAAATAAATGTTTTTCTGAAACACAAATGTTGTCTTCATTAATGTTGCATAAGTGTGAAGTTTTCCAACCTCTGAACTCCATATCCTTCATCTTTGCAAACTACTGACGTGGTCATTTTGGTTAAAGTTAATTATTAAATTATTAATCAAAGTTCCAAATTTGTAGTTAATACTTTCATGAGACTTAATCAATAAATGTTCTCTTTTCCTTCCTTTGAAGGCTGGTGCCCCGAGGTAGCTTTAATGTAAACTAAAGTTATTATTTAATATTAATATTAAATATGTTTCTGACAGACACATTTATTGAAAGCCCAAAGTCACACCATATAATGCTGTCACACTTAAGGTATAATAATCACAACAAAATGTACAATCATCTGATGATGTCATACTTTTTACTGCACTCACACACAAATTAATAAACAAACTTGAGCTGATTTGAATTTTATAAAACCCTCTTTTCATTTTCTGAACTTGTGTCCATTTGTTTGCACTTTGCTTCTGTCTCTTTAATGTGACTTCAGCTCTGCAGTTACGTCACAGACCCCCCCCCCCCCCTGCACTTCCTGTTGATATTTAACTTTCACTTTCACTCTGTAGCAGAACTTCCTCTGAACATTTAACACTCGGCAGATCACGATCATATTCAAGCAGCTATTTTACAACAAGTCTCTTGTCTGTGTGAGCTTGTTGCTGCCAAATGACTTTTGACCAGTTTTCAAATCCAAGGCTTGAATTACTTTTTACAATCGTGTCCTGACACACCAGAGAAACCAGGAAACATCTGTTCCTCCCTGAAGAGACGCAGGCTGAAAACCAGACGATCACATTCACCTTCCAAACCAAACTGAACCAAACCAGACCAGACGTCCTGAGTGAGTCCAGCTACAGGAGAGAAGAGTCAAACTACAACCTGCCGACGCTCCACACACTGACCGTGAGTTTAACAAACACCTCGACTCAGAGAGGAAGTAAACCTCAGTGAAGTTCGTGGAGCTGTGACTGACTGACTGTCTGTTTTCAGCTTCACCTGGAGACTCAATGGCTTCCAGATCAGAAGAGGATCTCTGCTGTCCCATCTGCCATGATGTCTTCAGAGATCCTGTTCTTCTGTCATGTAGCCACAGCTTCTGTAAAGACTGTGTGAAGAGCTGGTGGAAAGACAAAGAAGTAAAAGAGTGTCCACTTTGTAAGAGAAGATCTTCAAGGTCAGAACCACCTTGTAACCTGGTGTTGAAGAACCTGTGTGAGACCTTCTTACAGGAGAGAGATCATGCTCCCTGCAGTCTGCACTCAGAGAAACTCACACTCTTCTGTCTGGACCATCAGCAGCCAGTGTGTCTCGTCTGCAGAGATTCAGAAAAACACAGCGAGCACAGATTCAGACCCATCGATGAAGCTGCACAACAACACAAGAAGCAGCTTCAGGAAACTCTGGAGCCCTTGAAGAAGAAGTTACAGTGTTTTGAACGTGTTAAAGTAGAGTGTGAACAAACAGCAGAACACATTAAGGTCCAGGCCGGACTCACAGAGACGCAGATCAAGGAGCAGTTTAAAAAGCTTCATCAGTTTCTGGAGGAGGAAGAGGAGGCCAGGATGGCTGCACTGAGGGAGGAAGAGGAGCAGAAGAGTCGGAGGATGAAGAAGAAGATTGAGTCTCTGAGCAGAGACATAACGGCTCTTTCAGACACAATCAGAACCACAGAGGACGAGCTGAGAGCTGAAGACGTCTCGTTCCTGCTCAACTACAAGGCTGCAGTGGAACGAGTCCAGCAGCACCCCCTGCTGGATGATCCACAGCTGGCCTCAGGAGCTCTGATAGACGAGGCCAAACATCTGGGCAACCTGAGCTTCAACATCTGGAACAAGATGAAGGACGTGGTCTCCTACAGTCCTGTGGTTCTGGACCCAAACTCTGCTCATCCAGAGTTCGTCCTGTCTGAAGATCTGACCAGTTTGAGACGAGGAGAGAAACAGAAGCTTCCTGACAATCCAGAGAGGTTTGATTATTACTTCTCAGTCCTGGGATCTGAGGGTTTTAACTCAGGGACTCACATCTGGGACGTCCTGGTTGGAGACAGTACTTACTGGTTACTGGGTGTGTCAGCAGAGTCTGTCCAGAGGAAGTGAGACGAACTGTCTGGATCATGGAGAATAAGGTTATATGAAGGTAAATACTCAGCAGAGTCACCATATGCATCATCTGTTCTCTCTGTGCAGAAGATCCAGAGGATCAGAGTGAAACTGGACTGGAACAGAGGAGAACTGTCGTTCTCTGATCCTGATACTAACAAACACATTCACACCTTCACACACACTTTCACTCAGAAGATGTTTCCATACTTTAGCATTATAGATCCCTTGAAGCTGTTACCTGTGAATGTCTCTGTGATGCTGGATCAGAGCAGATTTTATTCATCATGTTTATTTCTTCAAAAGAAATCTGCTGAATTTAAATGTTACACTCGTTATTCTAAAGCTTTGTTTATTTCTCCTTTTACTTCTCACTCATTTTTATTTCTCCTGTCGACTTTTCCACGTGTGTAAAAAGATTTCATTATTTTCTGATCTTTATCTTTGGTTTGTTTTTTACTTTCATGGAAAATGTTTTCTATCATTTAGATTTTGTGTGGATCCATGAAGTCGAGCAAACTGATGAAGATCCACATAAAAACACATTTATCAATAACAGCTGATCATTGTTCACATTCAACAAACTTTATTAAAACTCACACATGAGACATGATTCATGTTTAATCACATAAAGTCTGTTCACATATGAAATAATCCAACATATATGAACATTTGTCTGTTTGATGTGATGAAGCCAAAATGATTCTGTCTGTAAAAGTGTTTATTCAACAGCAGCCTAGTGATGTGATGTTAATATTGTGATCAAAATAATAAAAACTATGAAACAGAAACTGAGTTCTGACCTTTTTTAAGTTGAAATGTAAATATAACATTATCTGTCATTAAGTATGATTTAACACTCAGATAGTTTCAGGTTTTTAAATTGAGTTATATATACGTTTATTCATGAATTATTACTTTTTAATGTCATACTTTTTACTTCACACACACACAAATTATTAAGCAAACCTGAGCAGATTTGGAAACACTGAATACACAACCTGTCATACACTCAAAAAAATGAATCCGGGTTGTTGTTGACTTTATATATATTTTGTATGTTCAGTTTAATTAAAAAACATGAATTTGTTAAGTTAAAATACTTTTTTTTAATCAAGTCAATGTAATTGTGCCTCTAGTTATCTTTACAAAATAATAATGTTTTGGACAAGCTCGAAAAAATGATGTCAAGCCAATTAGGGTCGAGATACTTTTTACATCCAGATGGTGGCAGTAATGCAATGCCAGGTGCAGTAAACCCCCGAAGAAGAAGAACTCTACACTGCGCATGCGTAGAAGGATCTGACCGGAGTTCAAAAATTACTTTTTGGCGGCAGGCAAGTGGAAAGAGGTAAGAGAAATTTCTTTTAACTTTTGTAACCTGCAGTATTATTTATATTGTAAATATGTGTCTCATACCACATACTTGCTTGTTTAATTTTAGAGAGCAGGTGCATATTTAACATGTAGCTAACTAGCTAGGTTAGCTAAACTAGCTAAGTGAGCTACATGTCCCTGGGCGGAGCCCGCCATCCCTTAACAATTTACCACTGTGACACACCATTGTTCACCTGTCCATTATCTATAACAGCTCCGCTTTAGACCGCCCCGTGTCTGTAACGTTAGTGATCCCAGCTGCCATTGAGTCCGTGGCAGAATACGACCTGGCTCATCGCAGGCAATTTATGGTAAAGGCAGAGTCTGCCTGTGCAACCTGTATTTAGCAATGACTTGGCTGCATTTGAAGTTGTGTATCTGTTTTTTACGGAGTTGTACTATAGTGTGCCTCGCTAGGTTTCTATAATTGTGTCTGTCTGAATTCAAGTTAATGATTACGTTATTACTAAAACCCATCATCTTCCTGTTGCTACTTCATTAAAAAAAAAAAGTACCTATGCGAATCAGCGGGAAGCTTTTATTGTGAAGCAATGTAGAAAGGAAATGCTATGTATGTGCGGGTAACTGATACATTTGAGCTAGCGCACCAGCACGTAATTTATTGAAATAAAGCACCGCGTTTGCAGTGTTATGGACTTGAATGAAAAGCTAATAGCCGAAAGTTGTGCTAGCTAACCGCTGTATACTAACGCAACTCGTGTTGCCAACCGTCCCGTAAAATACGGAATCGTTCCGTTATTGGACACCAGTTAAATACGGAACACGTCTTCGTGTAGTATTCTCTCACGGCCGGTTTGTGTGACGAAGATGTGGGAAACCCTCCTGCTCTGCCCCCCCTTTCGTGTTTCACCCAACGGAGGGGGGTGGGGGGTCTAGAATTGGGCATTGTACTCTGCCCACCCAACAGTTCAACTTTATTCTGTTCCATTTGAATCTGCCAATCACGGTTATTTAATTCGCCCCGTCAGAATTTCCTGATTTCTGAATTGCTGGTTAGACACAGTTGGCGAATCATGTCGCATCTCTCCTCTCCTGGAGCGAGGCGGAGTGATCTCGCACACACACGCACACACTCAGGGGAAATAAGTTTCGTTTTTGTTGCTGCCTTCAGATGCTGTCGAAAAACAAAACACTTCACAGGGGACAACCAAGCCAAAGTCTCCAGGTGTTCACAGATTGTAAAGCAAACCAGTTTGTTAAACGTTTATAAACACGTTTTAATTAAATGAATGACACATGTGTCATTAAATATAATATAAATATAATGTTGTGTTTAGTTGAAACGTCTTCCATTCACAGGTACCTCACTGGAACGCATCACCTGCATGTGTGCTTCCGCGAAGGCACAAAAACGTTCGGTGGCACTAGTCTGTGTGTGGCAGGCTGCACCCCTATTTTAATATTTTTGAATTCTAATGAAAATGACAGACATATTCTTAAGAATTCAAAGTTTATTGTTTTTTGTAAGGGTTCTTATTATCATGCTATAATATTATATCAGTGGTATGAAATGCTTTCAAAATGATGACAATAATATAATTTATCACAATCATTTCAGGGAAAACTATTTTTCAAAAACTAATGGCACTCTCCCTCCTTTTGCAGGTGAACATTTATCATCAACCATATGTGTTTTTTTAACACGACTTCCCACAACTTTATATGTAAGTATGTTATATGTAAACTATCCGTTTTTTATTTTATGTGAAAATGTATATGCAAAATGATTTTTTACAATGCTTAATGTTGGATTAAAGGGGGCTTATTTTATGCATTAAAGAGATAATTCACAGAAAAATGAATTGAATTTCATTTAGTTGATGGCTCCTTTTTTATGTTGAATTTCAGATTGTAGCTGTGACAACCTGTATCTTCTCCCTCCTTCATTGAGCTGGCACTGCTGAGCCTTCATGTGGTATGTTAACAGTTAGACTTTTCTAAGAAAACTGTTATATAATGGGGCATTATTATAGCAAAAATATTTACAAATGTCCAACCATTCACACTCCTCACTCCCTCTGGCTCCGCTCAGGTGCTCTGGTGTTTAATCATTCACATTTGTTTAGTCTTTTTTTCTTAATTTACAGGTCTATTTACACATATACTAATTTGCATACACATTCATAAATATCAATACCCTGTTTTTTTCTGGGTTTTTTTTCTGATTTTGCACACCGAATCCGAATAACTATTTGCAAAAGGTTAGTATAACCCTATTTGTAAAAAAAATCTGCAGCGTCACACTACCGCTGCCCTCTGTTTGTATCCCTGTATGATCAGTTTTTTGTTATGTATTCATCTTGAATTCAGCTTGTCAATTTGTACAGATGACACTGAAAGTTACACTCTGTGATTTCATAGTTTGTTTTTTGTCCTTTCTTTCTCATTTATGTAAGGATACTGACGCTGTTGAGAGGGAGCTTCAACACATTATTCTCGGCATCTACAGCATCAATGTTGAGGGAGGTGATGCCACCACTTCTCCAGCCGATGTTGGAATAGTGATCGAGGGTGTTGAAGTTCTGCATGACTTGAGAGACATTGCCTCTGCATCTGCACTCTTGATGGGAGTTATATATGCACTGAACCTCAGTTATCCTCAGGAACTGAAAGCCTTCTTTGAAGTGCTTCAGAAGGTCTTCCTTCAACTTGATTCTTCCAGACTTTCAAGCAAGGTCCAGATGCTCAAGAACAAACTCTATGAATAAGCCAACCATTTATATCGATGCTGAATGTTCTGTGGAATAGCCAGCAAAGCTATATTTTGCGCTGTAAATAAAATGATAAGCTAAAAACTACAATTCAGTTAAAAAAAACAACAGTGATTTAACAATTTTTTTAGAAATGTTATAGTCTAGTGGTACTATTTAGTAAAGTTTCAGAGTCAAATCTAAGTACAGTATTGACATTACTGATAGCAGTTTGTCTTTCAGTTGTGCCGCTCTGCTCGGCAGATTAAACCATCTGCTGGACAATTGTGCGATGATTCCATTTATATCTTTCCCTAAACATTTTTGTATGGTGTGTTAAATATAACAAAGTTATTGTATATGTATTGGTTAACACAGATATATCTGTGATAGGCCATTGTCAGCCGATTATATATATATATATTCTGCAGCATTAATTAACATGTTATGTTATTTTCTCCACAATGCTAAAATGAATGCGCGTTAACGTTTTGTTAGATGTTACAAAACATAGGAAAGTGGAATTGTTGTATTGTTGGACCATGTTTTAAAAATTGTTGGATGTTTTTTGCTGTTGGACCATGTTGCAATGTTTTAATAAAAAGTTAAAAAAATAATTTGGTTGTACACAATTCATTTGTGTGGAACCAGTTGACAAAATAGGATTATGTTAAAGTAATTCATAAAAAATACATTGGATGAACACCGTTGAGTTAAGTTAATTGAACTTAAATTTATTATATTACTACTATAAATAAGATATATGTAAGCTGTAAATATATTATTTAAGTCCATACAACATAACTTAAATTGGGTGAACGTAAATTATTTAAATTGGGTGAACGTAAATTACTTAAATTGGGTGAACGTAAATATATCCTGTTGATCTGAAGTTATTCTTTTGAGTTGGAACGACTCATTATTATTTCATTACTGTAATTCAAGTTAATTCATTTGGATGAAACTAATAATTTAGCTTTCAACTAACCTAATACAATTTCGTGGAACCAGTTGACAAGATAAATTTAATTAAAGTCAACGAATCATTTTTTTGAGTGTACTATGGTCATGACAGGTTGTGAGCATCTCCATCATTATTTCCTAACATCTGCGTTTCTGGACCAGCAGCAATTCAAAACTTTTCACATGAAAATGTAGCAAAACAGTCGAAGTGAAGCATCATCATCATCAGTTTAGCGACGCACAAGAACAACAGAAGAGTGTAACCAGGACAAAAAGGTCAAAGTTCAAACAGTTTAAAGTGGCTTTTTAAAAGTAACGTCACAGTTTTAGGACGTTTCCCTTAGTGGCTTCATACTGAAGGACACATTCGTCTTCTTAGAAAGAGTCTCTCCCACACTCCCACACTCTCACACACACACACACACACACACACACACACACACACACACTCTTCGTTGACCTTGCCGCCTGCAGCCCCTGAGCGTTGCCTCGCTGCCATGACGACGCAGCTGTACCGCTTGTGGTCGGATAAACAGCAGCAGCTGGTTCCAATTGTGCTGTGTCATCAGTGTGTGTGTGTGTGTGTGTGTGTGTGTGTCTTCTCATTAAGGCAGCACACCCACACTCTTCCAGTCTTCCGTCTCACAAGGTGAAACCTCCTCCTCCTCTTCTTCTTCCCGCTCTCCTCCTACTCTCAACTCCCCCTCTCTTCCTTCTCTTCCTTCTCTTCCTTCCTTTTCCATTAACTCTCTGAATCATAAACTTCACTTTTTAAGTCTCAGGTTGATTGACTGTAGTTTCGGGGGAAACCCCTCCCCCACCCGTCTTATTTCCCATGATGCTCTGCGCTCCACTGGTTTGAAACAGAACAAAGATGGAGTACAACACCCTGCTCACTTCTCCTGTCAAGATGGTGCCTCCCTTTGTCTTGTTAAAGGTGTGTGTGTGTGTGTGTGTGTGTGTGTGTGTGTGTGTGTGTGTGTGTGTGTGTGTGTGTGTGTGTGTGTGTGTGTGTTAATAACCTCTGTGGTTCACCTGAGTCTCTCGAGCCTCAGGACAGACGGACAGACGTGTGTGTGTGAATAATTTATAACTCTGCAAAAAGCAGTTCCATTTCTTTCTCTTCATAATTTCAGTTTCTGAACAGCTCTGCTTCACGAATCAGTTTCACAGAGCGATGCAAACACAGTAAAGGATTAACGAGCTGGAACTACTTCCGTTGAACTATAGAACCGTCAGGACTTTGCCTCCTGATTAAGGAGAGTTTGGATTATCGCTTCTTTGTTTGTATTTGACCTTTACCTGCGTTTCCCTGGTTCCACTCTGTGTCCCACTCTGTGTCCCACTTTGTGTCCCACTCTGTGTCCCTCTCTGTGTCCCACTTTGTGTCCCACTCTGTGTCCCACTCTGTGTCCCACTTTGTGTCCCACTCTGTGTCCCACTCTGTGTCCCTCTCTGTGTCCCACTTTGTGTCCCACTCTGTGTCCCACTCTGTGTCCCTCTCTGTGTCCCACTCTGTGTCCCACTCTGTGTTCCACTCTGTTTCCTGTTTTATTTTGAAAGTCTGATCTCCCTTCTTCCTTTCTTTGGTTTGTGGATTTTTGCTTTATTAAAGGAATAAGATGAAGATAAATATTAGATAAATAAAGATGTAAGATGTTCATCAGAGAGATTGAGGCTATGTCCACACGTATTGCTTTTTTCTATAATATTAATAATGTCTTTACTCACATGAACGTTCTCAAAGCAAAGTTACAAATAAAATAAATAAGACATTAAATAGATAAAACAATAAACGTAAAAGTAAAACATACAAAAAAATGACATAACAATAAATATAAGAATAAGAACACTAACCAGTTTGTTTTGATTCAAAGGAAGTTAGTGACTCAGCTGCTGTGATCCTCCGAGTTCAGAGCTGTGATTTCTATAGAAACTTCAAATCTTAGATTAAGAGCATTTTCACACCTGGGTTGTTTGGTTCGGCGTTTCAGACTTTTCAGTTGGAACCAAAACATCAGGTGTGAAATGTTCCTCGGAAAAAACAACGGGACCAAAATGTAGTGGTGGTCTGGATCAAACTGAACCGTGGTTAAGTTCGTTTCGGACCAATCACAGGAAGTGGAGACGGCATTAAACAATAGAAGAAGAAGAGGAAGCAGCTGCAGGGTTGCTGCGGACCCTAACCTCCTCATTACCCCCGACCTCCTGAGTCCAAACACACTTTAGCCGTGTCTCAATTCAGACGCTGCATTTTAACACCGACTGCATCACATTGGTGCGACTAGACTGTCCCATTTCTAACCTGGTCAACAAAAGCATCCTTCCATCCCCGAGCAACCAAGGCCCCAACAGGTGGATCCTTATCGGGGCCAATCTATCCCAGGATTCATTGCTCTCCGGCGACAAACTGTGTGTCAAAGAGATAAATGAGACCAAAACGTCTGATACGGACACTGGCAGTAAAACGTACTCGTGTCCAACTGCTGCTTTTGTTGCTAGGCGACGGGAATAAGGACAAGTTAGTAAAGCCGATCACAGAAATCCTCCGTGGACAAGTTTTCACTTCGCAGTCCTCTAAGCCCATTAGGTCCCTGGGCGAGGACGCAGCTTTTGTCGCAACACCACAACAACGTGACCTCACTTCCTCCTTTGCTCCCATCAAAGCTATTACAGCCACTAGAGGGCGTTGTCACTTGCAGGTTAACATGTCGTTCTGGGACATTTGGTGAGAAGACGGAAGCTAATAACATTTTATACAAGTAAACCTCAACAGGGAAGAGCAGATGTTACATTTTTACGTACTAACCTCTCCCCAAAACTCTTTGAAATGGAACGACTCTGGCTCGATTCAGCTTCCTGCACAAACGAGCACGTCCTTGTACGGTTACAGAAAATTCCACTTGCGTTTTTCGGAGATACGACATTGTTATAAAGATCCAATTTCTTTTCCTGGACCCAACCCGAGTTTTGTCGTTGAATATTTTTGACCTAGAAAAGTGTTTTGCGTTTGACTGTGAGCGTATTGAAGGTGCAACAGAGACGACGCTGCTGCGCCCGTGAACCAGATTTGAACCTGCAACATCAACCGTTACGACTGACACCACATCGCTCCGTCCCGCTGGGAGACGCCGCCTCGGAGCAGAGAGTGTGTGTTTGTGTGAGAAAAGTGCATCTGTGTGTGTGTGTGTGTGTGGGGGGGGGGGGGGGGGGGGGGATGAAAGGGATGCAGACTGGCCTCAGGCTCCAATTAAAAAAGGCTGAGGTTGCTATGGCGATACAGGTGAACTGAAGTACTTTATGAAATATTACTGGCGGACGGACTGGTTTACACCCCCAGCTGGGAACAAACTCTACTCTGGATGTTTTCTTGTGTTCGGGTTAATGTTTGAACGTCACTGTGTTTGTTGTGAGTCTGAGCTTTTCTGTTGGTTTCTATTGTGGTTCTGTGACGATGCACAGAAATGCGAAATGTAATAATTAATACTAATAACTTTATTGATGTGGAAAGAATAAAACAAATCCTCCGTTCTGTTTGTTCTGCATGTTAGAAACGTAAATGGAAAAGATTGAATTAGAAACGTCATGAAACCTGAACTCACTACATCAAATGCATGACACATTATGCAAATTGTGCAGAGATATACAAAAATAGAAAAACGACACAATAACACTTTTATTTTGAAAAAGTGAGTGACGCACGTACGCACAGTTAATGAAGCTCGCGCAGAGGGAGGTCGTTGTACCTGCTGCCACTCCTGATCTCCTGATCTGTATCTGATGTCTGTTGTTTTGTAGTTTCAGGAAGGAGTTAGCCTAGCTTAGCATAAAGACTGGCGGCGGGGGGGGAAACAGTTAGCATTTCCTCTCTGGGCTTCACGTCTGTCAGTTCAAACCTTTTATCGGGTTCATGTCGTGTGGTCTGATCCCGGTAACAAGCTGTGTATCTGGAGTGTTCATCACGTGATGCTAGTCTCTCATCTGATTAGACGAAGGGGAAGATTTGGACGGTTTTTAAATCTTCTTCTATTGTCAGTGACACTCGGCACAGAAGGTGAGGATTGTGGGAAAATTGATGCAGTGCCAACGATACAGAAATTACTTTAATTTTGCAACTGCTGCAACACACACACACATACACTCACACACACACACACACACACACACACACACACACACACACACAATTAAACACAATTAAACATGCCTCCTCCGTCCTCTGCTATTTTTAAATGTCACCTCTCTCCCTCTCCGTGTCTCTCTCTCTCTGGGTCTCTCTCTCTCTCTCTCTCTCTCTCTCTCTGACTGTCACCTTCTTCTCTTCTTTCACTTTCACTCTCTTTGTTACTTTCACACTCTATTCTCTCTCTTCTCTAACTTGACCACAAGTACTTTGACAGATTTTTACACTCGTGTTTTCTACGTCTGTGTGGTCCATGCTCCTTGCTGGATTGACAGCTAGCAGCGTCCAATGGGTGCAGGCGGCAGGTGGAGGTGGGCGTGCAGTGTCTTCGAGCTCTCTGGCTCCAAATATGGTTACTTCTGGTTTCAAAAAACCAAGATGGCCCTGGACAAAACTCAAACTTGAGCCTGTTTGTCTGTATCTGATTGCATAAGCTGCTACATGAGGAAACGGTCATTTGACTCAGACCCCCGACCTCCTCGCCGTCCGACCTCCTCGCCGTCCGACCTCCTCGCCGTCCGACCTCCTCGCCGTCCGACTCCTCTGGGATGAGCTGCAGTGCCTCACTAATGCTGTTGTGTCTGAATGGGAGCAAATCCCTGCAGCCAGACCCAACATCCTCTGGTGAAAAGGTTAAAACAGCTCAGGACGACCTCGCAGGGATCGAACGTTCATGTTCAGCTGTCGAATGTGGGCGGATTTGGCCGTCCACATACTTTTGGCCATGTCGTGTACTCCATTATTAAAGTGGAGCTGTTTCTTGCCTCACACGCCCATAACTCACTTATTTAAAATATTTTTATTACCGCACATGCACATGCACACACACACACACACACACACACACACACTTCTGTTAATAGTATCAGAGCCAGCCAGCTGCTCTCCGCTGCAGCAGAGACCCCCTGTGGAGGCCTGTTAAACCTCTGTGTGTGCGTGTGTGTGTGTGTGTGTGTGTGTGTGTGTGTGTGTGTGTGTGTGTGTGTGTGCGTGTGTTGTCTCCACCCTCATTCTAAGCAGATAAAGTCGACATATCCTGATGAAAATAACCAAATAGGTCACGAAAAATTATTCTTCTCTTTCCTCTATCCTCTCAAACTGCTTTGTGTGTGTGTGTGTGTGTGTGTGTGTGTGTGTGTGTGTGTGTGTGTGTGTGTGTGTGTGTGTGTGTGTGTGTGTGTTAACACAGCACAAAATAATGAATAATAATGAAAGGAAGCAGACTCACGCTGTATCAGGGACCAGTGTTTCTTTATGATTGTTAGCTCATAGCAGCAGCAGCGTATTAAAAATCCATGGCAGACTGAGGCTGTGAGGATCCGTCAGAGTGAACTTCAGAGCTGCTGCTGCTGTTTCCTCTCAGCATTAACACCAGCATCATCCCACTGTCATCGCTGGCTCCTCTGCACTGTGTGAGGATGATTAGTCAACACGCTGCAGCCTAGTGGAGCAAATTATAACTCAGAAGGCCAAGACAGATGTGGACCTACAAGAAAGGTTGACAGTTTGATTGCAGTTGTAATTGTGAGTAAAATGTCACTAAAACAAAAAATGAAATGCACTAAAACATTGCACTAAGACTCTGCCTCTGGAACTGCAGCTGTAGCCTCGAGGTTGTTTCTGAAATGTTTGCAGCTCCTTAGATTAATAAAAACCCTTCTGGATCATTTCAGGACAATGTCCATACTTCAGTACAGATTTGAAAACGATACAAAGGTTTTTATTATTATCTTATGTCCTGAAATCATGGACAGTAAATAAAGATGGCCGACACGACAGCTCCCCAAAAGTGAAGCCAAAGCGTCCTGATCGCCCCCTCGTATAGGAATAGGTCATAAACCCCGCCTCCTCCGTGTTAGCAGATGGGACAAGTAGTTTCTCAAAGATGGTTTCTGTCATTTTATGTATATCTTATCTCAGTGTTTGTTCCCGTGTTCATGTTTCTGATTAAGTTAGGTTTTAATTTGTTAAATGATGATATAATAACAGGCTGAGATGTCATGATTGACAGCTGAGACTTTATTTACAGACGATGGTCTTTCTCTGTTGCTCCCTTTGTAATATTGTCTAGATATGTTCAAACCCTTCCAGCTGATGCCTCTTTATCGGAACTTCAGCAGAAGAGAATGAGGAACATGCTATAAGTCCTACATATCAGGAAATGAGTTTAGTTGCTGGACTGAAACTGTGCCTCATGTGAAGGGAGTGGCAGACAGGTTGTTATCTCACTGTATAATTTACAGCTCTGGTGTGTCAGTGGGAAGCTGCTGGCAGACTTTAACCTCTGAAAATGAGACACAGTCTACTCCACTCTTTGCTCGGTGTACGTGCGATCGCTCCCAGCACGGCGGCGTCTTCCCAGCCTGCTTTGCATATGACTGCAGGGTTCGGGATCAAAGAGAGGAAGTCATGAGGCGTGCAGCGGTAGACTCGGTCTGATGAAACGCTCGCTGCTGCTATCAGGAGGCCTGGGAGAGGTTTTACTGTACAGCCGCACGCTTTGCCTTCATCCTTGAGACGCTGGGCTGCTGCGCTGGTTCAGGGCCGCGTGCTGGCAGCGCAGGTGGGGGGGGTCGCTGTGTCACTCAAGGACTCGTTGACAGAAGTCGATGAAGCTGACGGACTCACGCTGGCTGCAACTGATGACCTTTGAGCTTCAGGGAGGATTCTTCAAAGCTGCAATAAAACAAACAATCGCACATTAAAATATTACTGAATGAATATAATCTTGGTTTTTAATGATGAACCTAAGACTCTACAGGATAAAATCACTTTTTAATGAGCTTAAATAAAAAACAGGGTCATCTGTTTGACTGCAGTTTGATGGGTGGATCTCTTCAGGAAAAAGCTGCAGTTTAAAGCATCGTTCCAGTTTTTAACAGCTAAGTTTTCAAAGTTTTGGGCCAAAGTTCTCATCCGCGAGGCTGTGAGCAGAACCACAGGTTAGTCCAACTTACTAAAGCTGCAGTCAGACACCGAACTCTGCAGATCCTCTGGAGGCGCATGTGTGAACGCAAAAGTCAGAGTGAGAGTCTCCAGATCATTTGTGGACTTTCTCCTCCTGGCCTCCTCGTCCTGAAGTCCGTAGAAAAGGTCTGTACAAATGTTTGCGTCTGCCGCGTGCAAAAAAACAAACAAAAATCTCCCGGTAGAAAAGTGGCGACACTCCTAAAAGCACAGACGAAGATGTCAAGTGAGTTTGTGGTTTGTTGCCATTGTCTTGAATGTGTAGTTGTCGTAATTGACAATGTCACTAACGTTGATGAGTCCCAGCCACAGAGCGTTTATTCAAATTTCATTAATATTGAACATATTGTTTGTATAAATCGAATCAAATTCAACACTGCACTTCCTTGGGCCCTTAACAACACACATTTAGAATATAGGTCGATATTTGGCAGAGACGTCGTCTTTATGAAGTTTATGAAACACATGTTCACAAGTTAGCTTTTGTTTCCATGTCAAGGCGAAAATTTCAAATCCCAGCATTTTATCAAGTGTATGAAAATATAACATCTTCCACTGACATGAAATGATCCGTATTTCTCTACACTTCTAAATGTTGGAGTTTTTATATCATAATGAGGTTTAAATGATAAATCACAGCAGAGTCTTGTGATGACGGTTTGTGGTGAGTCAGTGTGAAACCCTGCTGGACTTGGCTCGCTCGCGGCTCCGTGTTGTTGCAGAGGACGCAGATATAAATACTCAGACAGCTTCCTGCTTCTCCCTGCTGGGGTTCAGCATCACAGCCGTCCCAGCTGAGCACACACCCAGACACAATAGACCGGACCAGACCCGCTTCACAGAGCCCAGTGGACTGAAAGAGGCCCTTCATGAAGGATTATCACACAGGTCTCCTCCTTAGCTTTATTCAGAGCGTGACAGAGAGATGTGGAGGTTATGTTTGAAAAAGACACGAGGTAATGAAGTCATGTTTAATCTGAGTTATTTCTCAGACTCCTCCCAAAGAGAGGAGACAGAGATATATATATACTGTATTTTATTTTGAAAACCTGTGAGTACTGCTGCTGCTGTGACTGCTGGTGATACTACAGATACTACAGATACTGTTTTACTAAGAATATTAGTGGTGCTTTAGTCCCAATACTACCATTACTACTCCTGCTTCTCACGTGTGTTTATAATTGGAGGAACATTTTGAGGTGACAGCAGCTGATTTGACAGCATTACACAATTTTACAATTCTACATCATGTTTATTCCCCATTGTAGAGCAGATACTGTATATTTATCTCATTCTGTCCGTCACTGTCCATCTTCCTGCTGCATTCTCTCCTCATTCTCGTGACAAGATAACCAGGACACTGACCCCCAACCAGGAGGAGCTGCTCCACTGTTTCTCTGTTGTTATTATTGTTCGACCTCACCAGTGGTTTGGTTTCTAATAAAGTCCTGCAGTGAAGAAACGCTTGATTCTGAAAACAAAACAAAAAGACGATTCCATCCACCGCTTTCTTCAATATTCTGAAATCAAGATAAAATGCAGCAGCGACTCACATTTCGTTGATGACAAAAATTGAATCTGTGTTTCTCAGTTAATTAAAATCACAACCAGCAGGTGGGAACTTGCACCAACTGAACCAGTTCCTACATTAACCTCAGATTAGTCAAGCAAATTAAATATATGTTTAACCACTGCTAATGATGCTAATTCAATTAGCACTGCTACATCAGTTGCTGTTACTGCTGTTTGGTGGTGATAGAACTGAAATAATTACATTAGGGCTGCTTTCGGACAGGCAGTGAACTCTGGACGTTCTCCGCAGGGTCCGTATGTGTGAGATGACGGAGTCTGATAACACTGATGGATCAGATATTGACGTCATTTATCAGCTTGAAACAAAACGTGTAAACTAATCTAAAGCTGTGGACGTTACATCACAACACGAGGGGAAATCCTGCCTGTGAATGAGCAGCTGGCCTAAAATACGCCTGCAGTTTATAAAACCCTGTCGGGCCCGGAGCCGCCGCTGCAGAGCGCTCAGAGCCGGAGGGGAGGACAGGATGTCATCTCAGCCAATCTGATGTCTTTTTCAAAGCTCTGTCACCCTCAGGGCTTTACTTTCAGAGTGGGTTTTGAGGAGATTTGCCAAAGAGAGAGATAAAATAACTGTTTCGTAAGTGCTGGTGTGTTAGTTTGAATGACGTGCGTGTGTGTGAGAGAATAAGAGGCTGGAAGAGTCGCTCTCAGTCATCAGTGCTGTTTCCGAGCTGTCGTTGGTTTTATAATCCTCCAGAAACAGACACACTGCAGGGTTCAAGCTGAGGAGAGAGGCCAGATATCAGCTGACTCATCTTTAAATCCAAGGAGGAGGCACTGCTGATAACAGAAAGACAAATGGCCGAACATTTATTGGACAAAAATGTAGGGGTGTACCGTAGCCAGCCACCAGGGGGTGATCCAAATGTTTTGGGAACTGTCGTGTCGTTGATGCTGGACATTTTTGGAAATATTCTGGATGGGCTGTATGTGAAAACGTAAATTTCTGAGGCAGTTGCTGTGAATATTTTGAAGAAATTTTGCTAATGTCATAATGAGTCCATGTGAGAATACAGCAGGTGATTGTCCGGCGGATTCGCTGTGAGCAAGTGGACGTGTTGATGAGGTTTCTAACACGTGACGGACGTGAAACTGGAAGAACACAAATATCTCAGGATGAAGAAGAGGAGCCGTACACGTAGAAGACGAAGACGTCAACTTGGAAACACGAGGAGGTTCCAGATCTTTTGGTGATGAGGGCCGACGCCGGTGTGGATGAGCTGTAAACAACAACACTGATCTTTCCACAGCAGAGTTTATACGTCATGTCCGGCCTCCTGCTGCTCTACAGGCTCCGCCCCTCGCCTGGATGTTCCCCACATGTTCCTGTTGGTGTGAACGAGTCGGACCCGGAACAATCTGCTGCTGCCGCTGCACATGTGACAAATGTCCAGTCCCAATTTTCCACAGTTCATGTCTGAAAACAGCTTTTAACAATTATAAATAATGACCACCAATGACTGTGCCGCTCCTAGCAACAGGACCCAGCCGGCCTTCCTTACGAACCACCATCCCACCCCCGCTGACCCAAACCTGCACCAAAACACACCAGCACCATCATGTCATTAAATCTGCTGATGACGTCATGGCAGGTTTGATGCAGCTCGTCACTAACGAGGATGAGTCAGGCAGCAGAGATGAAGCAAGGACATCGATGTGTCTCCCTCTCAGTCAACGAGACGCACACACTCACAGGAGATGGTTCTTGACTTCATGAGGACCTCTCAACACCAGCGGAGGCGGCGCTCCGCCACATATTCCTCAGTGAGACGCCACTAATGGAGCTGGAACTGGATACTGACGAGGGTGTGATCAGACGTCCTGAGCAGCTGTTACAGATGTGATGCAGAAAGAATCCTGCTCCACCTCTCACCTGAATAATGCGGAGGATTTGTTGCTGTTGTGAACGTGTTTGTGCAGAAAACCTCCTGCTGTGTTGTGCATGTGTGAAAGGAACTCTGGGTAAACTCCGTAGCCAATTCTCATACCAACAGGAAATGTCTCTGTGACTTACATTAATTAACTTTTACCTAAACCTGAGCTTAACCTGACCTTAACCGAAACCTACACATTACCTTAGCCTTAACCTAAACGGAAACCTTACCTTAACTTTAAAACATATCTTCACCTTGAGATTTAATGATTTACATTATGGGGACCTGCTTTATGTTCCATAATTTAACTGTGTGAATCGATTAAGGTCCCTACAAGGTGAGTAATACCTGGACCACACACACAGAGCCTCAGAGAAGACGTTCCTCCTCAGCTTCAGTTATTGCACCTGTCAGTTTGCTCTGCACCTCAGCAGAGAGCGTGACATTTGCAATGCTAATGACTGTTAATGTGCTGGAGTCATTACGTATAGCTTATGTTTTGCATGATATGATTTACATTCTGATCGGCACAGGAGCAAAGTAGCTCATTGAGGTTTTTTAAAGCGTTGTTTGCAGCACGTTATAAAGTCAGTGGTCCTGCTCACATACTGTTCTGTGAGTTACCACAGCTTGTGCTTTGAGAGGAACTACATTTTCTTCCTCTTGTATCAGTAAATGATGAATTAAAACACCTTTTTCCTTTGCTGCTTCTTCTGGTGACACTGCTGCTTCACCCTGCCTTGCTCAGAGGCACGTGCAAACGAGAGAGAGGGCAAGAGCAGCACCCACTCTTTCTTTCTAGCCAATCACGGCGCTACGCTGCTGCAGCCGGACCTCCTGCTGAGTTTGACAGAGCTGTGTTACAGCACCACAAACTTTGAAACTGAGAACTGAAGGATGTGGATGCACGCTGAGGCAAGAAGAAAAAAAACGTCCCGTCAGGATTTTAGAAACCAGAAAAGGAGTGAAACATGAAAGGCTGACAGAAAGTGAAAAATCTGCATTTTCCATTTGGAGGTGCTGATGGTGCAGCGCCTGCAGCAGGGGTCGCCTGTGGCTGCCACTGACTGTGCTGCACACACACACACCCACACACACACACACACACCCACACCCACACCCACACACACACACACACCCACACCCACACACACACAGTCACACAAGTCAACCTCCTCAGCAAATTCTGCCTCTGTGTTGATTTACTACATTTCCCAAAATGCCCTTCAACAATCAAGCACTTGACATAGCAGCGTGGCTTCTTGACCTCCAAGGTCTTTACACACTGGGGGGGGGCATTTTCAAACATGCCCACTGACAACCTCAAATAAATAAGCTGTGAGGACAGATTGTGACGCAGCAGCGACACTGTCCCATTTCAAAGGCTCCTCCAAATGCGTCCTTCATCCCAGACAAATGGGTGGATCCTTCCCGGCCCGACTTATCACGGGATTTGGTTTTTCAAAGAGGTAATGAGACGTCTGATGCTTGAGTATTTTGCTTCACCTCAACCAAACAGCAAACAGTGCACACGTTAGAAACTGAGGGGCGTTAAAACGATCTTGTCAACCCCAGAAATCCTCTCTCTCAGTTTGTTTCGTCCCCCTCAGCCTACCCGGCCCACGAAGACCGCCTCCCTCGTGGTAGAGCGCGTCCTCAGAAGGACGCAGCAGCTGAACTGGGACACAGCTTTATTTTCTCTTTCTTGTACGTCGGGAAATCTCTACTTCTGTCCAATGAAAAGAAGGAGGAGGACAAGATCAATCACAAGAGGAAACTGAAGTCTTAAAATATTCAGGATCTTGGTCTTGAGGTATTAATACCTTCAAGCACTTGGTGATATTCTAGTTTTATCTTTACTGTAGGTATTTTCGTACACAGACACTCGATCCAAACCTCCTCGCTGCGTTTTTCATCTCCATCTCACAAAGTGCTCTGTGTTTCCTGTTGTCTGATGGATTCGTCCCTGTGGGATTGTTACATCACTGGAGCGAAATTGTGGCTCTCGAAAGAAGCCTCCTGTTTTAATTGTGATGGACTGAACCCAAAGCCAGATGCTAATCATCAGTGTTTAGATTACAGCTGGATGTGTTTACATCACCTTGTTTACAACACATAAAACTACTGGCTGAAGACAGAATGTGTACAATATGTTTTTTTGCTGTATATTTGAAATTTCATGAGGAAATTTGTGTTTTAAAAACATTAAATGTCACATGTGTCTTTTGATGTTGTCTTGCACGGGGTCAATTTGACATTTGTGACCCTGTCCCCGATGAGTCTGTCCACTCGTCTGTCCACTCGTCTGTCCACTCGTCTGTGGGTGAGCGGAGTCGAGCTCTGAGGCTCATTACCGCAGCATTGCACCCGAGGGAATCCACTGGAACCAGCAGCCCATATTGATCCCAACCCAGAACAACTGAAATATAAATGAAGGATTTTCACTGTGGACTCCTTTGTGCAGCCACACCATTATCTAACAGTGTCTGCAGCGTTTCTTTTCATTACTGTCAATATTGTGTCTGCAAACATCGCAGCAGAAATGTTGCTTTAACCGTCTTATTAAGGAAAAGGTGTTTTTACAAGTGTGAGCTGAAGATCACAGGTAAATACCCAAGGCACTAAAACATATAATGGGAAAACATTTATACTTCATATTATGATCGTGATTATAAAATCAAGGTACATTTAAAAAAATGATCCTGAAAATGACATCACAGAGACAACAATAGAGCGAGAGTGACATTTTAATTTTTGTTTGGATGCTTCTTTGGCAACGTGGTTCATCTGACATTCATGCCAATGAAGAAGATTATTGAAACAAATCAGAAAACAGAAAGAGGGAGAGAAACAACATCATAACACAATCTTTAAATCCTCATTTAGTTTCCTCACTTCATCACATTATATAATATGAATAAAGTAATAAGTGTGTAATATGAAAACAAAATAAGTTAATAAGATTATATTTTTGAATGCCTGTGTTGTATTTTTCAGTTCCAATACTGTTTCAATGCCAACACAACTTTTTAAGTTGCAGTATTTCAATGCCAATGTTTTATTTGTCAGTTCAGGTTTAGTCTCCAATGCCAATATTGAGTAATATGATAATTTTTTCCTCATTAAAAAACGGCTTTATTCCAGTAATAACATACCTTTTCCTGAATTCCGACTTTATCCTTCTAATTTCCCAACTCAATTAACATAACATTGACTTTTTTCTCATTAAATAACGACTTTATTCAAGTAATAATACAACTTTCTCCTCATTTCTAACTTTATCCTGGTAATTTTACAACTTTTTCATTGTAATATTGTGACATTTTTCAAATAGTAATTTCTATTCTTATTAAATAACGATTTTATTCCAGTAATAACATGACTTTTTCCTGAATTCTGGCTTTGTCCTTGTAATTACTGCTTTATTCTCATAATCCCATGACTTTCTAATAACATTACGACTTCATACTCAAAATCTTTTCCCCTTCTGTATAACCCTCATACTTTATCGTAGGGGGCCCAACAACCCCCCCCCCCCCGGGGGCCCGTGGAGGAGCTTTATCCGGCCATGTGTATCTCACATTTTTAATATTTGATTTCCTCTGGAGATGATGAAGTTGAAACTGAAGCTGTGTCGCACGTCTCCTCTCTGTGTGATGCACATGTCAATATACTGGAGTTTACATACAATGAATATATAACATGAATATGACCTGAGGGGGGGGGGAGAGAGGGAGAGAGAGGGAGGCTGAATGGAAAGGTAGAGCGACATAGAGGGAGAGCAGGGAGAGAGGAGAGAGAGGGAGTCGCCATTGCTGCCTGGCGGTGGTGAGAGGGGAGGGAGCAGGTTTCGGTTTACAGCACATTCCTCACCCAACAACACCGACGTACACCCGAACGCAGGCTGGGACCGCTCGGGACCTCGGCCCCCTCTTCGCCCGGCTGTGGACGGTGTCGCAGGGCCCCCACCCCACCCCCCCCACCTCGCCGCACACTCAGGACGGCGGACGGGACTTTAAATGCGGGGACGCGTCCTCCTCCTGTCCGTGGTATGTGGAGCAGGGAGCGACCATGCTAATAGGTGGGTAAGGGAATGCATTCTGGGATTCATTAGCTAGGCTAGCTCTGTGTGTGTGTGTGTGGGGGGGGGCGACGACCCGGTAGCAGAGTCGCGTTATCCCGGTTTAAATCTAACCCGAGTGTGGATACGAGTCCAGGCTGTGGATTTAACCCGGGTTGGGAGTCTTTCCCAACCCGTGCTTTGCTAACGCTAGCTAGCTAACTCTCCGTCACCCTCTCGGCATGCTAGGCTAACGCTAGCTAATCGGAATGAGAAAGGTGGGTTTTTCTCTCCCTCCTCCTCCCCCTCCTCGCTCTGTCACGCTCCAGGAGGATCAGGGCCGAGCCAGACCGAGCCGGGCTACACGTCCTGGTCCCGGGAGGAGCGTCATCTTCCGCCGTACCCGAGCCGCGTTGGCCGCGGCGCTTTGACGCATTAACACCGCGTCTTGTGTGTCGTTTCAATCCGATGCGAACTAACTCATTAACTCGCCCAACTCGCCCCCGGTAACATCACCCGGGGGGGGGGGGGTTCCTCCACCACATCCACCATTTTAATCACATTCTACCTCAACGCGTTCACGCTCCCAACCTTCACTTTCCTCCGCGGTGCGACCGCAGCTTCACTCCACAGTGTCCCTGCCCTCACACAGCCGGACTTCATTTTGAAGTTGCTGCAGGTTTCAGCCGCTGCTGTCCCGCTAATCGCTCCCACTTGCACCGGGGGGGTGATGGAGGGGCGGGGGGGGCGGATGGTGGAAGTTTAGCGACATTAACGAGGCTGATTTGAGGCGTGAGGAGGAGCTGAAGTCACACACGACACCAGCTGCTGTTGAACTTTGTTTGTCACATCTGAGAGCAGCGGGTCGGTGGGTTTGTCCTGGTGCTGCTGCAGATCCCGGTTCTCCTCGAGCTAGGGTCTTTGTTGTTCCCACTCGGCCGTGATCTTGTTTTAGTGTCCTTAAATCCACAAGGACTCTCTGAGTCTGTGTGTCCAATATTATTATTATAGTCGGTCGGGGTTGAATTAAATAAAAACCTCTATGCTTGATCCAGAAATCGGACCTCCAGCTGTGACTCGCATATCTCAAGATGTCTTCATCTTATCAGCTGTACACTTGTCATGTGTATTATTAAGGGCCCATGGAAGTGCAGTGTCAAATTTGGTGGAATTTGTACATGCAATATGTTCAATGTTATTAAAATTTGAATTAACATGTGACCAGCAGCTGGGACACATCCACATAAGTGATGTTGTTGATGATGACAACAGCACGTTCATGACAATGGACACGTTCACATGAACTGGTTCTCTGGTTCGGGGGTTCTGTGGATTGAGTCGTGCTTTACTGAACTTTGAATAAACAGGTGAACAGCTCTTTGTGCAGCATCAGTGGCTTCTGGGTTCTGTGGAGTCCAGCAGCAGGTCTGTGAAATGAGTCCAGCAGCAGGTCTGTGGACTGAGTCCGTCAGCAGGTCTGTGGACTGAGTCCAGCAGCAGGTCTGTGGACTGAGTCCAGCAGCAGGTCTGGGGACTGAGTACAGCAGCAGGTCTGTGGACTGAGTCCAGCAGCAGGTCTGTGGACTGAGTCTAGCAGCAGGTCTGGGGACTGAGTCTGTCAGCAGGTCTGTGGACTGAGTCCAGCAGCAGGTCTGTGGACTGAGTCCAGCAGCAGGTCATATTTTGCTGCAGCTCAATAATTGCAGGTCAGTTTTACAATTTCAGAAAACAAGCTTCAACCAGATTACTGCTGGCCAAGCAAATAGCCCATTTTAAACAGACACATTTAGAACTGGGCAAGTCTCTTAAATGGAGCAAAGTTACTGAAGATACAGGAATGAGAATAACAAGCCGCTGTCCAGCTTCTGAAGGTGAACTGGTTCTTACATAGAGGAAGCAGATGAGATTTTGTTTAGTAAATAGTTTGCCAAGCAGAGATGCTCTGATAGATCAGAGTTGATGAGCTGAAACAAAAAGCTTTTCATCTGTGTCTACGTTAAGACCAGAACAGAAATGCATATTGACTTTGACTTAATACTAAAATGATGGGAAATCCTCAACGTTTGTCAGCTTCTACAAACCACACGAGGGCATCGGCACCGATGAAGCCTGCGAGCGGTGGGAGGGTCGATCGTGTCAGTCAGGCGACGAACTGTTGTTCTTACATCATCGACACTTCGGGGAGGTCAGATGAGTGATGCTTGGTTTCAGATCTGGATGAAAAACAAAAAGAAATCGTTCTCCTTTTTAATACAGTAATGTAGTTTGAATGAAGGTTAAATGGTGTAATTTAAGTCGGGCAAAGAGAGGACACTGGTTTTACTTTCTGTGCTATATTTTGTTGGTATACAGAATTTTAGCAGTTGCAGGAGGGCTGACTTACATTTTAAAGACGATGTGCCAAATTTGTAGATTTGTTATAGGACAGTTTCTTGTGGTAACATCAATAATAGCTATTTTTAAAACCAACCTCAAAACTACAGCGATTAAGATCTGATTAAGACGTTTACTTTGGTCAAAGCCGTGTTAAGCTTCGAAACATTCAGATCAGTCCTGAGTCAAAGATTTATTTTAATTCTTCACGGGAAACAGAGATTATCTATTATGCAATTTCATCATAAATACATAAGTATAGTTCCTGTGTACAATCGATGGATTGAGAGAAACCTAATTAAGACAGAATTATTCATAAGTTTGTTATAATAGGTCATTAAGTAAAGATTATCCTGATTACACACCCAAAGGTGACTGACTCTTTTCTGGTTTGTGACTTCGTATTACAACCGCAGTTATTCTGACGATGACATAGTGGCAGGTAATGGCTGAAAAATCTGAAACCCAGTACCAAGAAATCCAGTGGGGTTTGGTCTGCATGCTGCAAGAAAGTCCCTGCCTTGTCGGACATGATTTATTCTAAGAGTGGAAAAGAAAAGATCTAATGTTTTTGGGGGAGTCTATTTTTCTGTTGGCTCACTCGCTACTTTTTTTTTGCAGGTTGGATTTTGCTCATACATTTTGATTAATATCTGGTGATTGTACGAGATCAGTATTTGTTTTGGGGAAAGGTAATGAGTCATTTGACGTAGAAGCGATGCTCTTCTCTCCCGGAGCCCCGCTTTGTTTTAAGCTTTATTTTTCTTAACCTAAAAATCCAGCTGGGTGCAGCTTTGAAAGGTTTCGCAGGCTTGGCAGTGTGTTCTGCTGTGTTTTATGGCTTAACAGCATTTAGTCATCTCTAAAACCAGCTTGCCAAGTGATACCTTAATCCCCCCCGCAGCCCCACAGTCAATAGACTAATTATGATGCAAACGGCTACTTTTAGCGGATGCAACAGAAATGAAATTTGGCCTTAAGCGTCATCACCGGCTCTGTGCAGGCTGCTGCAGTTAACATATCAGCGCTGCTACCATTCATCTCTTCATGCACATTAACGTTTAGTCATCTCACCGAGTCTCATATTGACCCTGTGTGCTGACAGCAGGGTGAATGTAGACTTTGATATCGGCTGATTAAAAATGTAAAACAGATGTTTTGAGTTGGGAGACTGCTCCTCTCAAATGCTGTGGGTTGGGGTTAGGAATGTCGGGCTGTAATAATCAGTTGGTTAGTCGATCAACAGGGAATTAATTGACTCCAGGTTTTGTAATTGATGGTTTAAGGCAGGTCGCCAAGGAAAGATTCCACATGTTTCCTGGTTGCAGTGTCACAGATATGAGCATTCGCTGACTTTGGCTTTTGCTGTTTATCATTCAATATTAATGGTTGTTTCTAGTGTTGGATGGATTAATTACACAATGTGAACACATCACTTGGACGTTGCTAATTTGTCTTGTAATTTTACAGTAATTTTACAGTAATTTTACAGTCTTTAGTTTTACTTTGCTAGCGAGCAGAGCATTCGTGTCATCTCTAATTGTATGAGCACATGTGTGGTGCTTCTTCTGTTTGAAGTTCAGATGTTATTCTCCCTGCCTGCTGGACTCAGGCGTGTCACAGCTAACAGCACAGGAGCTGTTGCAGGGGCTAGTGGTTTATAAACCTGAAAGACCTGCTGGTCTGTTTGTTCCCTGACATCATCTAATTTCCTAGGTGTGTCTGAGGGGCAAGGTGCACCTGATTAAGGCTGGTCAGGCTGTCAGGTGTTACATGTTATAGGGCATTGTCTGTATGTAACTGAACACAAGTCTTTTGTGTGTTTGTTGTCCTGTGAGTATGAAAATTGGTTTTATAATGACTTTTACACATCAAATGATTGAATTCAGTGAGTAAAATCCATGTATCCTTCTTGTTTTGGACTGAATCTGTCTCCTGTTGTGTTTCTTTTCTAAGACTGCTGTAGATGCGCTGAACTAAAAACAACTCAGGTGACATCATCACCTTGGCCTCTATAAACAATCAGGGGAAACCTCATTGCTCCGACTCAGTGGACTGGATTCCTGCTGAGGTGCAGTTTCTCAGGCTCAGCATGCCGTTGTGCTGCAGCTAGCAGCTCCAGCTCAGGCAGGCGTAGTGGCTGATTGCCATCGTTCTGTGAAACACAACAATGACTGCAATACTCTCTGCTTTTATCAGTTATCAGCCTCTAGATAGGTCATGGTAAGATTCAGGCTTATTTGACTGTGACAGTCTCAGATAATACTGACTGAAAGGTCGCACAGTCAATCACATGCAGCTATTTGCTGCATACATTTTTTTTTTACAATCTGCTATTGATGGAAATTGTTGTTGTTAGGAGGGAAACATTTAACTTCACCTGGCTGTTAATGTTGGATAGACAAGGTGCAAACAGCAAAGTAATTTTTTTCCTCAAATGATCAAGAGCACTAATCAGGATTAATCCTCATCACCAGAATGTCAGGCAAAAAATTCATTCTGAGAACAACAGTCAAACTAATCAGGATTATACGTTCAGGCCTGATCACATAGCCCTAGGTTGTGCTGATTATGATAACAAATCTGTGAACTGATTTATTTTCACTGTTTCATTCTCACAGCGAAGCAAATCATTTCTAGGTCAGTGGCTGTCAAAGGGCTGGAGTTGCATGCCATTTTTATCCTGCCTCGGCACAAATTGGTTGAAAGCTCTTCTTTTTCTCTGCGAGGGGAAAAGTGACATTGCCGAGCATTGTTCCTGATTGAATTACTTTCTGTTATATAAGTTTCAGCATCGCACTTAAGTTTTCGTTTTGAGAGTCAGGGTTAACCCTAACCCAGACTATTTTATATTTGTATGTATATATGTTTTTTTAATAAATGAAGGAGGCCTTTTCATCAGTTTCCCATTAAAACCTACTATTGTAGTGGTTTATCTGTGCATTTTAATTATAGTACATGTCAAGACAATCAAAAACATTTACTAAGCTTTCAAATTGATTATTTTGTCCTGCACAAGTATGATAATGTTTTCTTTTGGCTAATTTTCCAATAACTCTATCCAATGCCTGATTAACATGTCTGATTTGTTGTTTTGAATCACTATACTGCATGCATGTGTACGCACTCGTGTCCCTGGGGGATATGCAGAGAAACAAAAACCTAATTACATGTGATAAGGAGACGGAGGTTCTCTGAGGACAAATCAATGCAAGTATGTATTTGTTGGTTTTTGCCTTTATCCCTTCCTAATTGTGAATTCCATGTCTTGCAGGCAGGTGATAAAAGGAGAAGCCGGCTGCTCTGTCCCAGCTTAAAGAAGATCCAGGATAGACACTGAGAGAGACACAGAGTTGGAGAAGAATTCACAGCTAATAAGGGAAAATCGGAATGACAGTGCGTCTGTGACAGTGACGAGCAGAACTGGAATGATATCTTGACCTTTTTCCTGGAAGTGACCAAGTTAGCGATGACCGGGGGGATATAATGGCCAAGCACAAGGATGCGCGCCCCCCGATATTCGCCGTCAGTGTGGTTGGCCTCTCGGGGACGGAGAAAGATAAGGGAAATTGTGGCGTGGGCAAGTCTTGCCTGTGCAATCGGTATGTGCGTCCTGATGCCGACAACTACTACTCGGAGCACACCTCAGTGCTGAGCACAATAGACTTTGGTGGACGTGTGGTTAACAATGACCACTTTCTGTTCTGGGGGGATGTGTCCCATCGAGGGGACGACGGGTTGGACTGTAAAATCCACCTCATTGAGCAAACAGAGTTCATTGATGACCAGACGTTTCTTCCGCATCGGAGCACAAACCTGCAGCCGTACACCAAACGGGCGGCAGCAACCAAGCTTCAGTCAGCAGAGAAGCTTATGTACATCTGCACGGACCAGCTGGGCTTGGAGCAGGACTTTGACCAGAAGCAGATGCCAGACGGGAAGCTGAACATCGACGCCTTCATGCTCTGTATCGATGTAAGCAAGGGTTGCAATAGGAAGTTTGATGACCAAATAAAGTTTGTGAACAGTCTCTACTCTCACATTGTTAAGTCAAAGAAGCCTATTGTTGTTGCCGCCACAAAATGTGATGAGTGCGTGGACCAGCACCTGAGGGACCTGCAGAACTTTGTTGCCAGCAAGAAAAACCTGACGCTAATTGAGACATCAGCTCGCTTCAACGTCAACGTGGAACTCTGCTTCAATACCCTCATCCAGCAGCTGGATAAAGCCAGGGGGAAACCAAAAACTGTGCCATATCTGGATGCCTATAAAGTCCAACGGCAGCTTGTTGCCTCAGGAACAGATAGATTTGACAAATTGATGGTGCACACGGTGAGAGATTACCATACCACGTGGAAAACGGTGATCAATAATATGAAGGGCCAACCCGACTATGATGATTTCATCACTTTGGAGGGCTCGAGGAAAGCACGCAACATATTCACAAAGCACATTGCACAACTGAAACAGGAGCACATTAAGAGAAGGAGGGAAGAGTACCTGACAACACTACCGAAAACCCTTAATAACCTCCTCCATAACCTGGAGGAGGTTGAACACCTCACATGGCCGGAGGCACAGAGTGTGATCCGGAACCGGCCTGATTTCCAGTACTGGTTTGTGGTTCTGGAACATACACCGTGGGATGAGACGGACCACATCGACATCAGTGACCGCAGGATACCCTTTGACCTCCTCGATACACCCGAGGGTGAGAGAATTTACCGAAACCACGTCCAACACCTGCTGTCCGAGAAGAGAAGGGTGGAGATGAAAGAGAGGTTCAAGAAGACACTCGACAGGGTTCATTTTATCAGTCCAGGACAGTCTTGGGAGGAGGTAATGTGCTTTGTCATGGAGGACGAAGCATACAAGTACATCACAGAATCAGATAGGAGGGATGTTTACTGTAGACACCAGCAGGAAATAGTTGAGAGGGCCAAAGAGGATTTTCAGGAAATGCTTTTTGAGCATGCTGAGCTATTCTATGACTTGGATCTGAATGCCACCCCCAGCTGCGACAAGATGAGTGAAATTCACAGTGTCCTGAATGAGGAGCCCAGATACAGAGCGCTGCAGAAGCTTGCCCCAGATAGAGAGTCGCTCCTTCTCAAACACATTGGGTTTGTTTACCATCCCACTAAGGAGACGTGCCTGAGCGGGCAGAATTGTGTTGATCTGAAAGTAGAGCAGGTTTTGGCAAACAGGCTGGTGCAGCTCGACCATGGACGCTCTAATCTCTACTATAACAGTGCCAACATCGATAAGATCAACCTCTGCCTCCTGGGAAGGGAGGGTCTCTCACAGGAACTGGCCAATGAGATCCGAGCTCAGTCCACAGATGATGAGTACACACTTGATGGTAAAATTTACGAATTGAAGCTTCTTCCTGTGGATGTCAACTCCACTCTGCTCTTCAGCCATACGTGGGTCACCACCTTCAAGCCACATGGTTGCTTTTGTGTGTTCAACTCCATAGAGTCTCTCAACTGTATTGGAGATTGCATAGGCAGGATCAGAGCAGAGATAGCACAGAGTAGGAGAGATAGATTTGCTCAGCCGCTACCGTTCATTCTCATCCTGGCAAATCAGAGGGACAGTGTTTGCAAAAACATACCAATCCTGAGGCACCAGGGCCAACAGCTGGCAAACAAGCTGCAGTGCACCTTTGTCGACATCCCCTCTGTGGCCTTTCCACGCAAATTCACTGAGTTCCAAGTTAAGCAGGGTCTCCGAGCAGTGCTGGAGGGGCTAAAGCATAACTTTGATGTCTTGGCTCCACTGCCCTCCATCAAAGACATGTCAGAGACGGACCTTAGGATAGTGATGTGCGCTATGTGCTGGGATCCTTTCAGCGTTGACCTCATCCTCTCGCCTTTCCTCGACTCGCATTGCTGTAGTGCAGGGCAGCCAGGCCAGAGCAACACGCTGATACTGGACAAGATCATCGGTGACAGCAGGAGGAGGATCCAGGTCACTGTCCTCTCTTATCACACTGCTATTGGTGTCCGCAAAGATGAACTGGTCCACGGCTACATTTTGGTCTATTCTGCCAAACGCAAGGCTTCTATGGCGACCCTGCGGGCGTTCTTGGCTGAAGTCCAGGATGTGATCCCCGTCCAGATGGTGGCGATCACAGACAGCCAGGCAGACTTCTTTGAGAATGACGCCATCAAGGAGTTGATGACGGAGGGGGAGCACATTGCCACAGAGATTGCTGCCAAGTTTACAGCGCTCTACTCGCTGTCACAGTATCATCGACAGACAGAGGTTTTCACTCCCTTCTTCAATGAAGTGCTGGAGAAGAAGCCGGGCATCGAGAGTTCTTTCCTGTTTGACAGCTCCTCACGTGAGTGCACCACTGGTGCCAGTGAAGATGTCTTCCCCACCTCGCCACATAGCCATTCCCCAGCCTACAACACCTATTACCCAGAATCTGATGATGATAACGAAGCCCCCCCACCGTATAGTCCAATAGGCGATGATGTTCAGCTTCTCCCCACACCCAGTGAGCGGGCCAAGTACCGGATCGACCTCGAGGGCAACGAGTATCCAGTCCATAGCACGCCTGTGGGAGACCATGACCGCAACCACAAAGTGCCTCCACCTGTCCGGCCCAAACCAGTGCTCCCCAAGCCTAATGTCAAAAAGCTGGACCCCAACTTGCTTAAAACCATTGAAGCCGGCATGCGAAGTAACCGTAGGACGACTCGCGGCCCAATGACACACTCTGAGGATGTTGAGACATCAGACAACTATGCAGACCCTGTGGACACCTTGTTACGGTCCAGGGGGTTCCACAATGACGACATATATGCCGTGCCTGATGACACACACAGCCGCCTGGTCAAAATAAGAAACTCCTTTGGTGTGGTACATGGTCTCCATGGAGGGGGAGAGGAAGAGAATGGATTCGACCGGAAATCTCAGGCCAGACAACGGCCGTTGAAATACAAACATCGTTCTAAAATCCTGTTTAGTAAGACAAAGGCCTACCAAAGACGATTCCAATCTGACAGCGATGGTGAGGAGTCTGGCCCTGCCACGCAGAAAAAGAAAAAGGGAAGAGCCCACCGGGGCAGCGAAGAGGACCCACTGCTCTCACCTGCTGACCCCTGGAAGGGCGGGATAGACAACCCTGCTATCACCTCTGACCCCGAGCAGGAGGACAAGAAGATGAAGAAGAAGAAGCCCAAAACACCAAAGGAACCAAAGAAGGTGAGTCTTACTAGTCCTGAATCATCTACTTTGGAGTTTTCAAGAGGACTGTTTGAAAGTTCTTTGTAAAGCAGCATTACATAGAACGAAGCAAGACTGCAAAGATATAATCGTCTCCAAGACACTGAGCCAAAGCATTTTTTGAGTGACTGAAAGCGAGCTTCGGTGCATTGAAAATGAGTAGTGATATGAGCAGATTTCTGTTTTTAAAAGCCTCAGGACTTGTGGGCGAGAGCAAATTAATCGGAAAATTGATTGGTCGAGCCCTCTGCTGAAATAGTTAAGGATCCTCCGCACCTGATAGGCCCCATTTATTAAATTCTTAATAAAAGATGCACTGTTGAAGACAGTAGTTCTCTTGTATAATCTCGGATCAGAATCTGCATCTGTGATAAGATGTCTTCTTATCCTCTGTAAACGCTTGTCTGAGTGCTGAGCTGCATAAATAATTCTGTTTGTTTAACCACCATCATCCACATGTAGACTCCAAGACAAACTGTGCACATACACAATTGGCAATTAAACACCTATTCTGTAAACAGACACGTGTACAGCTAAAGAAACATGTTTGGCAAGTTTGAAATGCCGGTAAACATTACCACACAGTGCATGTACACACCCACATTACAATCAAGCACCTGTGTAGTAATACATCAAAATTTATTTCAGGCACATCCACATTAGAATAGACTGAAATCTGAAATGGCGATATGGAAATACCTAAAGAGTGGATCCTCTATATTTTCCTTTCTTGCCATTTTCTAAAATCAAATTGAGAATTGCGTAGACAAACTTGTATGATATTATTACGCTGCATCTAAAGCAGCAACACCTGCTTTTGATGAAAAATGAATTTAGCCACTTGACAAAATATAGCAGGCTGTCGGCAGCAGCAGTAGCAGTGTTGAGGAAAATAGTCAAAGCATGACGATTAGTCCGTTTCCTGCAGCCCGAGCACAAACACAATTGGACTTTGACAAACGGAGACGTGCATGCGAGCGAGCACGCTGGCACGCATCAGATAATAGTGTGCAAATCAGTAGAGAAACAGCCTCTGGTGCTACATGAATGCAGGGCATTGTTGGAACATTCAAACTGTCTTTGATAATCAGAGAGGAGAGTGAAAGGAGAACCAGAAGGTACAAAATGGAAGGTGTTTAGTCGCTGTCCCGGCCAATTAGATGAGCCCGAACCGCTGTAGGCATAACAACACTTTGAAGAGCAGAGGAGTGGGAAATCAAAGCCGCTTCATCACCTCGTTACTCGTCCCAGCTTCATTCTTGAATAACGGTTTTGTCTGGTGTTGTCGTCTTTGCTTCTCGTCTTCCTCCACATGAACCACCCTTTGCTTTTTTTCCTCTCTCTTCCATCATCCCACTAACTTTCTTTCTGATCTATTCCCCGATTGTCCTCCTCCTCCTCTTCTTCTCCTCCGATATGATCTGCCTCTTCATCACCCTCTCTCCTCCTACACCTCTGCTCTCCCTTGTGTCTTTTTCTCAATTCCCTCTTCTTTCATTCCTTTCCCCTTTTCCTTTTCTACCATTCTCTCTGCCTTTCTTTCTCTTCCTTTTCTCTTTTAAACGTATTTTTCCTGGAATTCACCCTGTCACCCTCATCCCTTATTATCATCCTACCTACTCTTCTCCCCTCCATCATGTCATTTGGCTTCTTTTCTCTTTTCCCTTTGCTCAATCTTTACTTTAAATTTGCTATTTGCTGTTTTTATTTTTACTTCCCTTTAACTGTTTAACCTTCAATCCTTCTATACCTCTCTTATGTCATTATCTCATCCCTATTTTTATTCTCTCATCGTCACCTTGCAGCCGAAATCCTCCAAGCCCCCCAAGCCTCTGTACCCCCCCACCCGCAGAACCTGGGAGAGCAACTACTTTGGCGTTCCGCTGCAGAGCCTGGTGACCCTGGAGCGACCCATCCCAGTCTTTATCGAGAAGTGTGTCGACTACATCGAACGCACAGGTGAGTCATTCGCTTTCACGCATTTCTTCCTTTGTCTTCTGTGGTTGTTGTTCCTTTTTCGTTCCTTTCTTTCCTCTGCCTCGGTGTTCAGGTGCAGCCAGGCACTCTCTGGTGTTTTGTAACTCTCTCAAGGTACAGCTGGTTTGTTTTGACATGCAAACGCTTTGTGGTTGTTCGCTGTCGATACGCCTCTCATGTCGTTCCAAATTAGTTATTGAGTGTAGAGAGGAAAGGATGGATGGATGGATGGAGGGGGCGTGTGGTTGAAGAAGCACATTAATATAGATTGGAAGGAGATTTACTTCTCGACTCTGATGTCACCCACCAAACGTGTGTCGTCGGGCCTCTTAGCCTGTCTGCCAGACTGCCAGTCAGAACTAGTCCATTTCAAATTGATGAGTTCTACTGGCATTGGCATTTGATGTGTTGCCAAAGCACTGCTGGAATGACGACAAAAAAAAGATGGGGAAAGATGACCAAGATCCAAAAACTAATTAAGGAATGAAAGTGGAGAGATTCACACGAGTGCGTGCGATCAATTGACAAAAAAGGAGAAAGGAAATTTAGTTGATACCTGTCGGATAGCGGAAGAAACAATTGCAGATGTGAAAATGTCGCCTGGACAGAATCTGCTGAGAGCTACTAAATCAAAATTAATTAAAAAAATTATGTACCTCCTTTCTGTGTCGAGCGACTTCCTGCCAAGTGCTGGGGTTTGTTTATGTGCATGACTGTGCAACACAAGGCGGTAAATATTCATAGACTGCTATTTATAGCTAATGATTTATGGTTAGCTATTGTTAGCTGTAGGTGCTGTTAGTGTTCAATGCAAGAGTGAAACTGTGGCCTGCTGTGATTACATAACGTTTGTGTCTACATGTAGAATAACATATGAAACAATTGCTAAAAAACAACCAATATCCCAAATCTTCTCCGGTACCAGCTTCTCAAATAAGAGGATTTGCAGCTTTTAGTTGTTTTATATCATTTTAAACTGAATATGGTTTTGTTTTAGAGTGTTAATTTGACAAAAGGAGGTAATTTCATCATTTCACTTTGGCCTCTTAGTTATTATTACCTTTCATCTGCGTTTGGCTGTGTGGTTTGTTCTTCTGTCAGGATTACACAACAACTACTGAACTCATTTCCATTACATTTTGTGGAGGGGGGGGGGCAAGACCCAATGAAGAATGCATTACAATTTGGACCAGATCTGGATAAACCGGCAGATGCAGGATTCTTTTTTCTTTCACACTCTTTGAAAAATTCGAAATCCAGCAGTTTTTTGGACATGTGAATCAAGGATACTTTACTCTACACAAAGAAAGTACTGTTTAAGTGCCTTTTAAGCAAGGCACCATCACCCCCATCAACTCCCTTTGACATCAGTGCTTGTGTCAGGGGCGCAGACCTGCTCAGAGGACTACTTCTGGACGAATAAAGGTTTATAATAAGATGTGTGGCCTGTCTGGACCTGTGTAGTAGGGACACAGGCCTCCAGTGCATGCTGGGTATGTGTTTGGCTTCCTGCCCAGCTGTTGTGACGACGGCCTCTCCCAGAGTTTTGAGAGATTCCTGTGTAAAGTCATGGATTAGTGTGATAGATATTTATACACTGTCTCATCCACACTTGTTCCAAAGTGTCTCTGAGCCTTTTTAAAGTTGTTTATTTTCTTGGGTGACGGCAGTGAGATTCAAACCCTCACCCTGTACCGTTATTAATGTTTGGCTCTACAGCCACACGAGATCTCCTTGTGCTACTTATAAAATTCCCAAACTAGTCAGCCAAAGTGTTACTTTTTTCCTTCTAACCACTGAAATAAATATTTTAAACGGATTCAATATTTCATGAGTTTGTTGCATAATGTATTCACACATGGTCCAATGCTCTTTTTCCGTGTTTAGTACTTTTGAATGAGCTCTAAGAAGCGAAAGTGTCTCCTGCTGAATGACCTCAAAGCAACTTCTCTGCGAGTCAGATTCTTTTAAATATCTGAAGTTCAGCCCTCGTGACTGTGGATGTTAGACTCTCTAAGGTTGTTAGATCTTGTTTTGAGGGCAGTTGTTCTGTAATTGTGCCGACTGTGGTTAAATGAACGTAAGAACCCGGCAGCTGTAGAACTTAACATCACTGGAAACACATGTCTTAGAAGATTACCCCTCCTCCTCCTCCATCTGAAGCCATATGTGCAGTGAACATATAGTTTGTACGTCATATATTCATGTATTTCCTGTCTTCTCAGTTCACTATGAGTGCGTGTGCCCGGTTCTGTTCCGAAGGTAGAGTTTGTGTATGAGCTCTTCTTTTCGTTTGGGGGCCGTTAATTCCTGTCCTGAAAATCCCTTCCGAATATGTTTTGATATTCAGCTGAATCTACATGAGCCTGTTGGTGACTGCCAACCAAATTTAAGATTAATCCCAGCGTTGTGTGTGTGTGTGTGTGTGTGTGTGTGTGTGTGTGTGTGTGTGTGTGTGTGTGTGTGTGTGTGTGTGTGTGTGTGTGTGTGTGTGTGTGTGTGTGTGTGTGTGTGTGTGTGTGTGTGTGTGTGTGTGTGTGTGTGTGTGTGTGTGTGTGCGTGCGTGCGTGCGCGCCTGACAGCAGTGTATGCGAGATTTCATGGCCAGTGCTGTGAAGCCCTCTAAGTCCAGACGGCCTGTTGGGTGGATTTTAACAGCTTTTTCCCTCCCTTCTTTTTCTGGAATATCATTTCCCCCCAGACGCAGCACGACTATCTTTGTGGCTGTTTTTTTGAAAGCCTGCTGTTGTATAAGGGGTTTCGTATCCAGACAGCTGAGGAGTTTTTACAACTTGATGAGACCTTTCAGGTTGTTTCCTTGTTACACATAAGCCTCTCTGCTTTTGTCTGCGTTTAATCCGTGCGTTACAACATATTTTGTTTTATGGCTGGGAGGGTGGGTTTGTCTTGTGAGTGTCGAGAGTTGTAAGTGATGGTGGGTGTTGTCGTGATAGCTCAGTCGTTACAGAGGCGCTTCTTTTTGGGCTCAAACCCCCTGACATTCATCCCGCTAATGTCTCTTAAATGAAGAGACTGAACCAGACACAGATCCACTGCTGTGGCTGACCTTTGACCTCTGAGCAGAGGAGGAGGAGGAGGAAAGAGACGCTCCCAGTGGGAACCATTAAAACCTCCCTATTATATTGTGTTATTGTTGTTTACCCACACTTGTCACTTCAATGGGGGTGAAAGTCAAAATGTTTCTGCTTATTGATCTGGTGCTTTAATGGTACACACATCAGTTGTTATTATAGAAAAAAATTACATTTTATAGACTAATTAATTAATTGCACAAATACGGCAGATACGAGGACACAGAAAATATTCCCATTTGAGAATTTCTAACCCCTGCATTTACATCAGTTTAGCTTAAACCAAAACTTTGAACAATTAACCTTTGCCAGACCGAGACATTAATCAACGATACACAATAAGAATTACCATAGTACCACAGCTACCGGTCCCGTCTTTGGTTGGAGGGCCAGACTGCTGTTTGGGTGAGTTTAACCACATGTAATAAGCTGCCAGCCGAGAGGAACAGAGGCGGAGGGGTGAGGATAGCTGTTTGTGGTGTCTGTGGTTTCAGACCAGAAAGTGTGAGAGAGGAAAAACTGTGTGTGTGTGTGTGTGTGTGTGTGTGTGTGTGTGTGTGTGTGTGTGTGTGTGTGTGTGTGTGTGTGTGTGTGTGTGTGTGTGTGTGTGTGTGTGTGTGTGTGTGTGATGGAGCACTGCTGTGAATGTGAGAGAAAATCGTGGAGCTGTGATTCTCTGTGTGACCTTTTATTCGCTGGGTTTGTGTAAGTGATAAGACGTGTGTGTGTGTGTGATTTGTCCAACAACTCCTTCCAGTCTGGTCGCTTCAATGCACATCTCAGATTTTTCTGTGGTTTTATGGTGAAAACCCAACACAACATTTTCCAGGAATCTTTTTTTTTTAATTAAGTTTGAAACTGGGAAGAGAGTTTTTATTTTGCAGCGTCAAAAGAAGAGTTAGAGAGACTGAGATAAAACGACGCTGTTAAATATAGACAATGTTAGTTCTGTGCTCACGGCCTCCCTGTTTCCTGTTAGCAGAAATCTGCTTGTCATTTTTACTGCATTCCAGGCACCACATTCTAATAATAACACAATTAAGAGACTCCCCGAGGGCTTTGGAACCCTTAAAGGTTTATGGATTCAAGGAAAATGAACCAGAGCCTTCAAGGTCTCAGAAAAAGAATGGGTGGCCTTGAAAACATTCTTGTAAATGAAAACTCAGCACCTGAAATTCGCCAACACACCTCAGCTCTGAGCTGGAAGTCGCTGGGTGTTTTTGTCTTGACCTTTTTTGGCCGAACATGATTCCAAATTAATCTTAGACATTAATAATGATCTCTGTTGTCTTATCCCAGCAAGTGACAGTTTGGAGTCTTCATTATAAGAAAGACTTATAAAACACTGACCTTGAATTTTGAGGCCAAGGTGAGGCTAACTTTATAAGCACGACCTTGTGGAGTGTTAAGTCACGTCTCGTGTTTTTGTGGCTGAATCTCTGGACTGCAGAACACAGGCCACATTTAACACATCGTTTTTGATTCTTCTTCAGTTGATGCACAAACCTTTGGGATCTTTTTATCATTCAACCTTATAGTCACAGATTCATGGCTGGCGATTGTGGAATGTTGAAGAAGGCATGCAAGTACATATTCAGACAATTTAGCGTTTTAAACATGACAGCAGCTGATTCTTGTCGGGAGGAATGTGCTGAAGGTTATTTTCTACATTTTGTTGTTGTTAGAGTATGAATGTGTGATCTAAAAGTCTGTTCAACGTAGGACAATCCAGACTGAGTTAAGGTGCCGTGTGTTATGATGAAGCCGGTTTGGCTTATTTGAGTCTGATCCTTTCCAGTTGTTAAAAAGTGATTTGTACTCAAAATAAACGACTGGTTCACTGGAAACGCTGGTTATTCCAACCGTAAATTATTGTGCTACAAAATTCACAGAATCAAAAATCAAGTTCTATATCTTTTACAATAAAGTGTTTTACATCATAATGAGCTTAACATTTTAAATTTGACTAAGTGGTCAATTTTATTTTGACAATTCGGTCGTATGTTTTTACTGTTTTATTTCTTAAGTCCGTCCCTTCTCTCTTCTGATAGTGACGCATTCAGGGTCAAGACGCCACCGATGATCGGAATGTTCATGATCAAAAGATGTCAAAAATGAATCCAAACTAGACTCCTCAGCTGGTTGTCAGTCTCAGATACCTGCAAATATATTTGTTTGTATTTTTGCAGGGAAACGCACTTGAAGTTATTGCATTTGAAGGAGTTTGTTTGTCTCTGAAAGACTAAACCTGTCTCTGGCTTGGACTGTGTGTCTGTGTGGCCTTTACAGCACATTGATGGGTCCTGACCTTACATTTCCCTTCAAAATGCAGCAGTCAGGGGATCAGGCTTTCAGACGATCAGGGTTCTACAAGGTCGAGCGCGAATTTCTGTATCGCATCTTCAACATTAAGCTCTCAGAGTTATCCGTAACGACGTACAGGGAGCTCAGCGGCAGGAAAAAAATCCAGTCGCAAGAAGGTGAAGGGTCAGAGCTGCAGAGACCTGATAAGTCTCCTGAGAGAGGAGTGATGTGGAAAAGAAGCGAAAGCCAAGAAAAGCCGAAGAAGGAAGTAAAGGGATTTTTGTTGTTGTTGAAGAAATGGGAATGAATAGTAGGTGGAGAGAATGTGACATGAGGTACTGCTTTAAAGTTTTCCACCCACACTCTGCAACCTTTCGATGCAAGAAAAGCAAACTCACACAAATATTCCGACAGCATCTGTGGCTTTTGGTTAATAACACCTTTAGTTTGGGGGGGGGGGGGCAGCACGTTTGGTTCCCTCCGGCAGAGTCTCGGGTGGTGGAGCAGCTCAGTGGTTACAGGAGATGTACCTGTGCACAGAAATAACACTTTCCTAGAGGAAGACACAGGGACATCCTGCTTGCTCTTGCAGTATTTTTTATTTTACTGCAAGTGCTGTGAAACATAAAACATCAGCGTTTCCAGATCTTCTAAATGCTCATTTCAGATGATAATGAAGGAAAAATTAAAGCAGAAACATTGATTTCCATCATTTTGGCATTAAAATGGTAAAATATAAAGAGAGTGAAAATCCATAATTTTAACCTCTGACTTTCCTGGTCCTCATAAAACCATTTTATGAATATACAGCACCGGAGTGAATAATTAACCAAGTGCTCAACGATGCTGTTTACTGTTTTTTTATGGCAGCTCTGTAAAACATGTTTTTAGATAAACAGTCAAATAGAAAATGGTTCTTCTCTTTGATGGTCAAATTAGAGCAGCGTATAGTGATGCACCGGCTCGCTTGTTTTTTTCTCCCAAAATCCCTTTTATTCACCCAAACCGATGACATCCTGGTATTTTAAACTGGATAAACACACGCCCCTCAGGCTCCAGTCTGCACCAGCTCCAGCTGCATATATTTGAATCTACCGTCAGTGAACTCCTGCTTAAATAGTTGCTTAAATACCACGTTGTTATACCTTGCAGTGAATTAAATATCAGTCAAATTTAACGATCAGACTGTTGAGCTGCTCGAAGTCCCTGAAACTTTTTGGCCACATTTGGGCCTGAAGACAATCAAGTAAAAGGCACAATGGGGTATATTTGAGTCAGGCTTGCTTACATAAAAGCCCTCAAAGCATCAGTTTGGCCTCGGAGAACAAAAGCTTTTGACGAACTGGGTCCCCGAGAAGGAGCGGAGCATTCTGCGTGACTAGCAGGCGGCGGCGACTGCGTGAGCAAGGCTGCACAGCTCTCTGCCGCCGAACTCGATTAGAGAAGTTTTATTAAATGTTTCCTGCTCCCCAGAGACATGAAATGGTATTTGGCACGAAGGCTGGCGGAAGAGGGGGGAGGGGGGGGGGGTTAGAGAAATGATTAAATGGCTTTTTGATGTTGATGCATTCGGATGTCCCATTGGTTGTTATCTTCCTCAGCACTTAGTATAATGTGAGGAGGGAGGAGAGGAGGAGAGCAGAGTTTGTCCTCCCTTTCATCAGCTATTTGATAAATCAAACAAGTCTTAAACAAAGTTTGCTTGTGGAGGAAGTTTACATTTTAAAGCCTTTAAATATTTTTGATGGCATTTTGTGTCCGTTTGTGCAATTCATCGTTTTCAGTTTTTAATTATTCCCCAATTTACTGGTTGTGTAACAATTTCTAAATCAAAACCCACGAGACGAAGCTGAATTTTATACTAATACTAATCTCTAATCCATCTAATACTAATTAGAGATGCTCTGACAACGATTCCAATACTTGGACTTTGCTAATTGGCCGATACTGAGTACCAACCCTCCCAGTATAAGTGCCCGCTCCGGTATTTTCAGCCGTATCGGAGACATTTCCAAGGCTGGTATCAGAACACCTCTAATTCTAATGTAACAGGGGAAGTGTTGTTTTATTTTGGAGATGTTTTACTGTCATTTAATATCAAATAAAAGGTAAAGAACCAATCTCATTTCGATGGATTCAAAATAAAAAGTCAAATCAAGTTCACATAATTTAATATATGCAAACCAGGCCTTCATATTTGTGACTAAGCCTCCCAACATTTTCTTTTCTTTTAATTAAGAAAAATGTTAATTTACTGATACATATACATGACATAATAAAGAACATATTGCTAAAAGTAAACAGAACCGATTGAGAGAAAACGCTCCAGTGAACGTAACGTGTTAATCAAGGTACATATTCATGACCAAGCTTTCATACTGCAATATTTTCATGCTTTTAATTTCCCTGAAGTGTGAAAATTTGCAGTTTTTACACTTGAAGATATCGTGTTTCACGTCGGGAATATATTTCCCAATAAACCTTTTTAAAAAATGAGATTATTTTTAGTGTGGTTCATCGACATTGATTCGTCAGTCCATCGTAACGATGCCTAACTGGTTTGGTTCTGGAAAAGGCAGGAAAACCCTGATGGAACGTTTTCTTTACTCAAACCACTTTGAGTTTTTTCCTGCGGAATTATTCAGCCGCCATGTCAACCACGCTTCATACAAAGCTGATTATTGGCTATTTTTCGCCTGCTTTGAAGTCAGATCACAACCCCCGACTTCATAGTGGAGTGCGTTAGAGCAGTGCCGAGCGATTTTCACTGGAGTGAAAATAGATTCCACAAAAAAATAATTCATGGATTTTTGAGCATGCACTTGAAAAATGGAGCCATTCATTGTGGCCCAGAGATTGGACGGAGCAAGTCCAGGATGATTTGATTGGCTACAAAAGCTGACAGGGGATGAGAAATAAATTGAATGCACTGTGTTCTGTACTCTCTCCTGTCAATCACCCTGCTCTTTGTTATCTATCTGCCTCCAGCTCTCTGCTCCAATAGGAATAGAGAAATCAGCCAAAGTGTGAGTTCAAGTTGAAAATTGATTGGTGCCTGCCTACACTCGCCATTTCTCATAGTGTGTGTGTTTGTGTTGCGATTATGTGTGAGCTGTTTTCCTGCTGCCGGCTGCGCTGACGTCATGTTCAATGGAAACACAGACTGGGCTTCCTGTTCAATGGTCGGAGAAGCCAGTGCTCCCAGTGATGAGTGGGACTGGTCTCAATGTCTGACCTGTGACCTCCTGATGTTACTGTCCGTCTGGGAGGAAAAATAACTTGTTTGAGAGAAAATGACATGTTTTGCATTTGAAAATGTGAACAACAGATGCACTCGTTGTCAGTCAGACATTTATGTGCGAGCATGTTGAACTAGAGCAACAAGCTGAAAACCTCTCAGCTGTGACTGCGACTTCAGATTTTTCTGTATTTCTTTTTTTCTGCCATCAAACTTTTAAATATTTGTGCCACTGGTCAAAGCACAGGACTCATTTAGATTCTGTTTATTCTGGTGACATGAACGCTGCACATTTACACACACACACACAACCAATATCAGGTGTGTCCAGTGATCTGTGCTTATTTTTAAATGGACAGTGATGTTAATCCTGCGTGAATCACTCATGTGTGTCGTTTGTTAAGAAAAGCCAAACTGTTTATTTAAGCTACAAGTTGCTTTCGTTAACTTATTTTCCTTTTATCTTTCACACACACTGTTATTTTGAGTTTTTCTCCACTGAACTGGGAAGTGAAGCCGCTGAGAGCGAAATCTCGACCTTTTGCAATTACATGCGGGTCACCGGTGAATTTCATTTTCTCACTTGAATGCCTTCAGTGAAACTCTGGGCTTTGTGGTATTTCAGCGCCGGCAGGTGTTTTGCGCAGCTCAGTCTGCAGCGGTGAACTGATCGACTTCCTCCTGATCTCGGGGGAATCATTTTTTCCTGATAAGCCCGCCTCTGTAACCTCTGACCTTCTTACAGCTGTGATCTATATTTCTCAATACGTCCAAATGTATGAGTCACTAAAGCCGTTTTCATACAGGACCTGCAGGTGAAATCTGGAATATTGGCTACGGAGTTTACCCAGTTTCCTTTTACACATGCACATGCCAGGCGGAGACATTTTGCAGAAACTGTGAAGCGTCTCACTCGGACATTTGCGTTCACACATGCACCTCCTCCTGATACAATACAGAGGAACTGCGGAGTTCAGTGCATGTCTGAAAGCAGCTCAAGTGGTGGTTGAAATTTCCCCAGTTAGGACTAGGGAAATGGAAGCTCGGTGGTGAGTGGTTGGTTGAGTTTTAACCACATGTAATAAACCAGCAGCTGAGAGGCAGAGGTGACAGGAGCTTTTTGTGTTGCCTGTGGTTTCTGAGCTGTGTGTGTGCTTGTGTGTGCTTGTGTGTGTTGGTGAGAGCATGTGTGACGGGATGTATTTGTGGTAAGTGTGGTTGCACTGAGGTGAGAATGATTCTCGGTTGTTGCCGGCAGTTCCAGACGCTGTGAGCGCTTCAGACGCGTACACATTACACACACGTGCAGCAGTGCAGTGCTGCGACGAAGGATTATTTTCTTTATCGCTCAATCTGACGATTAATTTCTCTATTAATACGTTTAATGAAACGCTGATGGTGCCTGTGATGTCTTCAGCACCAGGACGATGTCATCAAAGGTCTTATTTTGTCCAACCAACCAGGCTTAGACTGAATGTTTGTCCACCCACAGCTGTTCAGGCCAATCACAGCCATGTGTCTAAAGTCTGGCTGCTTTTATCGTACGATTGTTTTGCCTGTGGAACGGATGATGCTGACGAAGAAAATGGGTTTATATTGCGTGATGGATAAGAATCTAAAGTGTCTCTTTAGTTGTTGTGTTGCAGTACTTTGTAGTGTGTGTTGTGTGTACATGTATTTGTGTGTCTGTCTCTAACATGTTAATCAAATTTTCCCTTTCAAAATATAGCTGCACTCACTGTTTTCAATTTTCCTTTGATTATCGCTCTTTTTCTCGCTCTTTCTCTTTGTCTCTGTGTGTCTCTCTGTCTCTCTCTCTCTCTCTCTCGCTCGCTCTCTCTCTCTCTGTGTGTCTCTCTGTCTCTCGCTCTCGCTCTCTCTCTCTCTCTCTCTCTCTCTCTCTCTCTCTCTCTCTCTCTCACTTAAACTCCCCGTGGACTTCCTGGTCATCAACCCTCAGACACCAAGAGATCAGAAAATGTGTATGTGGAGCCTGTGGCTGAATATCCGAGCAACCACTCCTCCATTAGACATTAGAACCCCCCCCCCCCCCCCCCCCCTCACTCTCCCTGTATCTCTCTCCCTCTCTTCTTTCCTGGTAAATGGGTGAAGCAGGAACTGGAACATCTTTCATCCGGGCCGGCCCCTCCCCCCGGACAAACCCTGCTCTTTCGCTCGCCCTCTGTTTTGCTCTTGGTTTGTTTGTTCTCTCTGTTTGCCGATCGTCTCCTGAGGAGAGAGAGAGAGAGAGAGAGAGAGTAAAGTGGCCACAGTGCTGCGTCTGTAATTAAATTCATTTAACGTGATGCCTGTTTTTGGCTTCAGCCTGTTTTTGACCTTCTCGCTCCAGCTGGACCTTCACTGAAAACAGAGGAGTCAGTTTCAGTTTCCAGCCCCCTTGTAAAATGTGAGTGGGTCCATGTGAGAACGCAGCGGGGATATTTATTTTATATTTCTTTCCCAAACGAATGTTGTCACTGGGCGGAGGGAACATGATAAAGCTTGTCCTGGAGAATAAACACAACATCTGAGTAACGCCTGCATCATGAGTCTCCTCAGATGCGGGTCTGAATTCAACGGGTTGACTCGGTCTTCAGCTGCTGTCATTGACCCGTGTTCATGTTCAACTTGTCAAACTAGTTTTTTGACCATAAAGATGGATTTGATTGATTTGATTGTAAATTTCCAGTCATCTGTAAAACAGGCAGCGTCCACGTGTAACTGTCAAATCATCATTTGTTCGGTTCTGAAACAGAAAAATAATTAAATGTGACCAACTGAATGTATCTGTGATGAGTTAATTTACAGAAAAGGTTTTGATAGTTTAGTTATTATATAAAAAAACGATTTCACTGAGAATCAACAGTGTTTATCTCACATCTGACAGAATGTTGGCTCTGATTCTTGTTCTTTACTGCGGATGGATGTTGAAGAAAATAATATTTGTGTGCTCTCCTGTTGTCTATGAATGATATGAACGTAGATCTTCATTATAAAACCTAAAGATCTCTGGTGTGTGTCCAGCCTTCAGATTTATTTGATGTTTTGTTGGGCATAGTCTCTCTTTCCTTCTCTCTTGATACTGCTTACAGTGAGAGAGCCAAGTATTAGATTAAGGCGATTGGTTATGCCCCCCAGAGTGTGTGTGTGTGTGTGTGTGTGTGTGTGTGTGTGTGTGTGTGTGTGTGTGTGTGTGTGTGTGTGTGTGTGTGTGTGTGTGTGTGTGTGTGTGTGTGTGTGTGTGTGTGTGTGTGTGTGTGTGTGTGTGTGTGTGTGTGTGTGTGTGTGTGTATTAGGGCCCTGTCCAATCGCAACTAACCTGAAGGCGAGGGACAGACGAGGCCAGTTTGGGCCGGGGGCTACAATGCTCTTGGGATGGATTGTGTGTGAGAGATGAATTAGCATGCTGCAAACTCTGGGAGTGTGTCTTGGGGCAGGTTCTGCAAAGAGCAGGAGGAAAAAGGGTGAGAGAGAGGCTAGTGCTACCTGGCTCCAAGGCAGTCATCTGGTCTAATGGGACGTGTGTGTTGGACACGGAGTGTGTCCTGTGGCTGTATTTGAGCAGTCCAGTCTTCCATGCGTTTGCCTTGAAAAGCCCTTATGTTGCCCTTCTCCCTGCCTCTTTTTTTCTGTTTATCTCCAGTTTTCTGACGAGACGCCGCCAGCCAACACGTGCGTTTGTGTGTTGAAACCTAACCAGCAGGCGAGCAGCAAACTGAATATCAAGCAAGGAACAGAGAAAGTCACTGCAATTGGATTCCACTTTGACATCCAGCAGAAATTAATGTAGAAAAAGAAGAAAGTCTTAAACGCTACAATTTCTCCTTTTTTTTGTTGTTGCTGTTAACGAGACGGCGGTGAAACCGGCCTGGATCGCTGGTGCCGTCAGCCTCGTCTCAGCCAATCAGGGGTGAAATGTCACCTTGTTTTCAGCAGCGACTGCAGGTCTCATCGATCAGTGTCGTTTTGAATGCTCTGAGCGATCGTTTCCCCCGAGCTCGGTCTAAATGGGATCAGCTCTGGGTGAGATTATGTCTTTTTCTTTTGACTGGAGTTTCTGCTCATTCCCTGATTGTTGCGTGAGGATACATTCTTATTATCTCACATCCTTGATCAAGAGAAAGTTAATCACAGACTATATTGACAAATTGATTGTTTCATTTATTATTTAAGTAGAAAAACAAATGAGCAAGAAAAGTGAAATAGTCCTTAAAGAGCTGAAGGGAAGATGAAAATGTCGAGTCCTGCTGTGACGGACAGCCCGTCTGTCGTCCTTCTGACCACTGACCTCACTGAGCACCTTGCTGCAGGCTGCACACACACGTGCACACACACGTGCACACACACGTGCGCTGTAGTTGTGTGTGTGTCTCTGACGATGCTGAGTCTTTGATGAAGGTCTCTAGAGGACGTTTTGTCGGCCATGTTACAGAACATAAGGTACTAAATCTCTCCTCCTTCTCGACTTCTGTCCTTTTCTTTCTTTCTTTGTCCTCATCTTCTCCTCCTCACCCACCCCCATCCTCGTCCCACCTTTCCCCCCCTTCCTCCATCCTTGTCTCCACTTCCTCCTCATCTTCCATTCTCCCCTCCTCTGTCTCCCTCAGTCTTACCTCATGCTACCTCTATCCTTCGCTTCACCTCCTCTCTTCATCATCGTATCCTCTTTTTCCATTTCCCCCCCCCCTCATTCTCCAGCCTCTCATTCGTCCTTTCCCTCTCCTCCTCCTCTGTTCTTTCATCCTCATTTTCCATCTTCCTCCTTTCTCTCCTACAGTCTTACCTCATCTCTCTCCCTCCTCCACCCTTCCTGACTCTTCCTCTCTTCATCCTTCTATCCCTATGCTTTTTCATCCAGTCTTTTTCTTTCCTCTCCCTCCCCCCCGGCCTCTCATCTTTCTCCTTTTGTACCCCCCCCCCTTCCGTCTCGCTGCTCCTTTCATCCTGCCGTCCTCTCCATCTCATCATTATCTCCTCTCTCCATCCTCTTCTCCCCTGTGTTGTCACTTAGCCCGACCAAACACAAAATCTGTGTGTGTCTGTGTGTGTGTGTGTGTGTAGAACTGACTCGTTAATTTTTGAACTTGCAGTGAAGCTGAAGGTTGTCGCTCTCCTCGTCATAACTCAGGACATTAAAGGGATAATCCACCATGTGTAGTTAAATGTGCGATTTGTTTCTTTGCTGCTCTGCTGAGTCTGTTTCTGTTTTTAAGTTTTGACTCACCACTTATGTTTTTAGCCTAGTGACAAGAAACGCCATATAAACCAAATGCATCATTATCCAAAATCATTTTAGTATCTAAATTAAAACACGCTGCCATATTCATCTCCAGGACACTAATATTTATTGGTTTCGGTTGTTTCTGTTTTCCTGGTCTTTAAGAGCCTCCTTTAACTTATGTATTAAACATAAATCTAAATTATATATAACAGCATGGCAACATATCTTAGAAATACTGATATGTTGCCGTGATACAAAGTTACACCATGTGAGTCCTTTCAGTCCTGGCAAAACTTTCAGGTCTGACTCATTCATTGGTTGGCTGATTTAAATATTGTTAAATATTGGTATCATAAGCATCTATGCGTTTATGTTTGCCGAAATGAAAACTGTGTTTCCTCCGAACCACATCAATGGATAAAATGTAGAATTTTCAATACTAAGCAACACATTCTATACCATTTCTATTACAGTTTTCAAGATGTGTTGTATGGTTGTTGCTGTAGTTTGTGTTGTGGCTGCGCAGACAAAGAAAAAAGCTCCACTGACAGAGACTTGGCATTAGCTGTCGTCGTGATCCATCACATTAAGCAGCAGGACGGAGAAATGATTAGAGAAAACTCTGGAGTTAAAAAGGGCAAGACAGAAAGTGTGTCTGTGTGTGTGTGTGTGTGTAAATAGAGCAGTCGCTAGGTAGCTGCAGCTTGACGACTCTATTTATAACACTGGCCCATCTGTCTCTGTTACATTAGTAATTAGTGTATGTGCGGAGTGTGTGCGTGCAAACTGGACTTGGGGGAGGTCAGCTGTGTGTGTGTGTGTGTGTGTGTGTGTGTGTGTGTGTGTGTGTGTGTGTGTGTGTGTGTGTGTGTGTGTGTGTGTGTGTGTGTGTGTGTGTGTGTGTGTGTGTGTGTGTGTGTGTGTGTGTGTGTTCAAGTGGTTAATTTATTCAACACGATGTTGGAGATATACAGTTTAAAATGTGAAAGAAAACAATAGCTGTCGTTTCTGTCACTCGATATCTACAATTCCATTTATAGAAACTTAATTTAGTTTAATTTATCTTATATATCTGATTGTCAGCAGTATTACCCAGTCAGGACTAATTACCAGTAATAAAATATATATTTACCATAAAGCCTGAATGGATGGTGATGACCTTTAAAAGTTATCACCCTTATAAAACACGTGCCCCTGAATAAAGCAGTTTTAGCAAACATTTCCCCCATGAATCAGCTCGGAGGAAGAGAGGAGGAGATGTGAAAGAGAGAGAGAGAAGGCAAAGGAAGAAGCTCAGAGGGAGGTGAAGAAAGAGGAGGAAGAGGAGGAGGTGATTATGTTTATGTTGAGGTTTAGCCTTTCCTACTTCCTCCTTTGTTCTTCTCTCCCTGGTGATGACGCTCAGATCCACGTAGACAAGATGTAAATGAGACATTTACACAGCAGAAGGAAAAGCATGAAGAAACATTTTGTTCTGTGTATCAGTCGTCTTCATTTCTGTTGATTTATTAGAGAATGATTAATGGACCTTCTCTCAAATGCATCTGACATACTGTATATTGGACTGAAAGTTGATGAAGGTGTTTTAGTTTTATTCAACAGGAAAGACGAAGTGATTTATTGTTCCACCTCTGTAAAATTGAGATTTGCAAAGGACAAGTTATGAAGGATAGTTTGAATTCTGCTCATCTCCAGGTTGACCATTTTTTATTTGTGTTATTACGTGAAACGGTTTTCATTCTCTAATGTTCAGAAAACACTCTCCTCCTTCTGTCCAATGCTGCAGCTCCTCTCTCCAGGAAAGAAACACTGAGATCGATCACATGTCTCCTTTGACATGTTTTAGATCCTACAGTTCCCACAATGCAACTAGACAGCTTCACTTTTCAACGCCCTCCCCGGCTGATGAAGCCTCTTTTGTAAAGCAGGTTTTCTGTTCTCGTGTTCTCGTCTACGAGCCCCTGACTGACAATCATTTTTGACAAAGCTCCTCCAGAGACACAGCAGACATTATACGGCTGTTTTCACAGGCGGAGCGATCCTCCCTGTGACTCGTAAAGTGAACTTGATGTTCACATCGAGGGGAATTTCCCCCTCAGTTGCCGCCCCCGTCTCCCTGGGCGGTCTTGTTGTCTCTGTGTTTGAGCGAGCTCATTTTTCACTCTGGCTAATATCAAGACAAAAATGTAAAACCAGTAACATGAGATGGCATCTGCTGGAACGTGGCCGACTGTGCGCCCGCAGCCTCCTTGTTACGTTTTTGTTTCACCTTTTTCCAAGCGCGACGACACGGCTCCAGAGAAACTCCTGCTGTCGGCAGTGAAGAGAACCAGACACACGCTTCTCGTTTAGTACAGACGCACAGAGAAGCTGGACATGTGATGGACGTGCGATTTTTAAGCAGCAGAGATCTCAGTATTAACACACGGTGACTCGGCTGTAGACATCTCAGAGTGCAGGCTGCAGCTGTGGGCTGGTTGTCTGCTGGGACTGTGTGTATGGATCTCATTACACAAGGTGCCCAGATATTAAATCACACACACACACACACACACACACACACACACACACACACACACACACACACACACACACACACACACACACACACACACACACTCTCTCTCATTCCTCGTGGCCTTTGTATTGATTTATATTGACTCGTGGTTGTGTGGAGGGCTGGTCATTAAATTAACACACCCAACAGCGAAACTGATGACTCCACCAGACCACAACCGTGTGTGTGTGTGTGTGTGTGTGTGTGTGTGTGTGTGTGTGTGTGTGTGTGTGTGTGTGTGTGTGTGTGTGTGTGTGTGTGTGTGTGTGTGTGTGTGTGTGTGTGTGTGTGTTAAGAAGAAAGACAAAGAAAGTGCACACCGTTAGTTCCATACACATAAAGCTGTGGTCTTTCTCTCACGCACACACACACACACACACACACACACACACACACACACACACACACACACACACACACACACACACACACACTCTCTCTATATCGGTGGCAGAATGGCTTCCAGACCAGAAAGCTCAGCTTGTTTCTCAGCTTAGGGATTGTGGGAAAAGAAGCTGCATTTGGTTTCCTCGGGCAGGAGACGGGGGAAAAAGCGCTTTCACCTGCACATTCATCTTCCTTATACGGAGGAGGTTGTGCGTTTGCATATGTTTGCATGTCATATAACATGTATAATGAGCGAGCTAGGACCCGACTGTCCTGGATATGAGAAACTGGAACACGCGGGCTGGGATATGCTGATGTGAAGCCAAAGGAGCAGATTGTTTTTTTATTGCCTGGTTAAAGCAACATGGATCAGCTTGTGTGCTGCAGCTTGTGTGTTGTTCTTTTGTGTTGGTGGGTTCAGGATAATCAGAAGAACACAACGCTAATAAAGATAGAACAAAGTTATTGCCATATGTACAGGTAGACCAAAAAAATCGTATTCAAATCCTGAGCCTGACTTGAACTATTTTAAACATTAACACCAGATGATGGGGTCTTTTTATTTTATTTTTTTACATTTTGACTCATTTCCCAGGGAGTAATTCTTGGATTTTGATGAAAAATATTTTGGGATCTGATCTGAGTTTGTGAAATATGGTGCAGCTTGTTTGAATTTGAGGAAACTGGTATGAGCTCCACTGAGCGAAATTCTAGTTTTAAATGACATCCGTGTCACTATAGTAACAACTATGCATTTTCCTAAAACATCTGGTCAGTGTCGTTTTTGACAAAGAGGAGGTTGGTGCTGAGTCTAAATAAACTACAGTGTGTGTGTGTTCATGGTGATGGAGGATGTCATCCAGTTAAATTGTGATTTACTGATGTTTTTTAAAATGCAGGTGCATTCTGGTCAGTGAGAGAACTGTGGCCTGATTCACAGCCTCACAGCGCTCAGCAGAAAATAAGGCACGACACATTACAGAAACGACAAGTGGCAGGTTAATGTGGGGAGTTAAACACTGACTTTAAATTTGAAAACGACGATTCCTAGATGTCGTCGAGAGAAGTTTTCTCGTTTTGTGAAGACTCTCCTCTGAAGATAACTGTTCACATGTAGACTGTGTTTACGTGCTCCGCTTCTTTATCTTTAATCAGATTATCTCGGTTCTGTCGAGCTCGTCTCGTCAACACCTTAAAGTCATTATCCAAATTGGAATAGCGTGTTTCATGTCGAACATTTGTTCCCAATTTGTCTACTAGGACAAGTCAACACGTCACCCAGACGGGTCAGAGTTGAAGTGCTGGGGTCAGGGGTCAACAGCTCAGACACAAAAACCCTTTTCACAGTGTGTTTGTGTCTGTTCCTCGGGGCAGTAACTTAGTGGTATCACAACAGTCAGCCTCTTTGTGTGTTGAACAGTAAAAGATTAATTATTGTTATTATTATTGTTATAGAAACAAGTCACACTTTTTAACTGAATCACATTTCATGCTTGATTAGTTCAGTGGCTGTCAGCAAGTTGGAAATCCAGCCGTTATTTCAGTTTTACCAGTTGTTGGCTGCGAGAAAGTTGTTTAAAAGAAACAAAACGTTTTTACGCCTTCTCACTGATGACACGCTGCCGTTTGGTAAAAACATTCACTTGGACCCATGATGTTATTGGTCAAAGGTCAAGGTCGCTGTGACCTTTTATAAAACATTTTTAAAATTGAAAAATGCCTCCTATAGAAATGATCACACTCATGTTAGAGCTGATTGTGTGTGGGCTGCTGTTTCTTTATAAGGATGGTTTCCAGTTGTAAGACATCGTGGCGAGGACGTTTCTGCAGGACTGTTCCCACGGTGACGGTTCAGGTCGGGGTTAATACGTTATGTCAGCGGGCGTCACTCACTGTGTTTGTTGTCTCGTGTGTCCCTGACGGGTAAAGCAAGAGTTAAAAATAGCTGATGATTGACTTTCACTTATTGAACCGGCTTCCTGTCCTCTTTCACAGCAGATGGTTGCCACGGCGATAATATAGCTGCAGCGCTTGGCCTATGAGCCGAGCAACAGACAGGTAGAGGGGGTGAGACAGTGAATGGAGAGGAGATAGAGATGGGGATGGAGAGTGATGTGAGGATCAGGGATACAGAAAGTGTGTGTGTGTGTGTGTGTGTGTGTGTGTGTGTGTGTGTGTGTGTGTGTGTGTGTGTGTGTGTGTGTGTGTGTGTGTGTGTGTGTGTGTGTGTGTGTGTGTGTGTGTGTGTGTGTGTGTGTGTGTGTGTGTGTGTCAGGATATTAGATCATATCACAGCAGGATGAGTCTTATCAGATCCCAACATGCAAACATGAGCTCCACTGTTAACTTCCTTCCCCTCAGGTCTGCTCTGCTCTGTGTGTGTGTGTGTGTTAACTTCCTGTTGAGAATCAAATATCCTCACGAGGACAGGGGACAGGGTGGTGACATTTGGTAGGAGGGCGTTGGAGAGGCCACTTCAAGTTCAGAGGTGAACGAGTGAAACAAATATGAACCGTGTTGTCAGTTGAAGAGTTTCTCTTCTAATTCCTACGTTAGACTAGAGAGTTTGTGTGGCTCACGCAGGGCAGCTCTGTTTCTCAGAGTGAAAAATAACACAAGAAACATTCTAGTGGTGTGGCCGTAGCTGCGGGGGGGGGGGGAGCTATTTATTTATTTGCCGCTATGAGTGTGTAAAAACTAGAAATTGTGTTTATTATGGACTGTGGCAGGAGTCATTAAAGTATAGAAGCGCCCCACTGGCTGGGTAATTAACGGTAAACACTGATTTCATGTGCAGAAGAATATCTGAGCCGACGGCTGCGTTCAGTGACGGGTTCATGCTGCCTGGTGAAATATATTCTGTTGATATATGAAAGCTGATAATTAAACAGACAAAGGTCAAGAACTTGACACATTCTGCTCATGTTCAGGTTGATTTTAATTACTGTTATTACTGTAAAGTGTTTACATGCTCTAATGTTCAGAAAACTTTCCTCACACTGTCCGTGATACATTGATTAAAATGGCAACTTTTGTCTTGTTTAGTCTCTAAAACATTGATTGGAGAATGAATCTGTGATAAAAACTGTCCAGACATTTTGTGTCGATCAGCTAGTAATTGATTGCCTCAGTGCTCACGAGCCAAAGATTGATGTTTCATTCTTGGTTTGTATAATTTGAAGACGATTTCAAAGCCTAAAGTTGTGGATAAACCTTCCGATTTCATTTATTGCTTGGTGTTTAATTTAGTTCATCACTTATTGGACATTTATATTTAACATAATAATATGATAATAATATAGGTGTCATCATTATTAACACAACAGAAACCATACTTGTATAACCTCAGTTAATACTATAAGAAAAACAGTCCAGCTCTTCTGCATTTGAGGCATTTTCAGCTCATTTCACTTCAGGAATCAGCAGCTTGTCGTGTTCCTGGTTTTGTGGTTGACGTCTCAATGTTCAGTTTCCTGTTAAACACGATGTGTCATTGCCAAGTTCAGTGCGAAGAAGCAGAATCCGGAGCGAGTGGCGTCCGAAGACACGTTACACGACTGTGACCCAGAGGCGTTTCTTTGCGATGTCCTTTATCTGATGACCGCGAGTCGTCAGGCCGACGGTCAAAGCTTTGGGTCATTGAGTGTGAACATAGAAGTCCCCACAAATATAGATATCTGAACACACACACACACACACACACACACACACACACACACACACACACACACACACTGGGTTGAGTGGGTTGCTGCCTCCCTCAGATTTCTGGATTTCTGCTAATTTGAGAGTTTTGTCAACAAGCAAACACACTCGCACACACATGTTCAAACACACACATCCAGGCACAGATAAACACACAGATACCAGCGGACACACACACACACACTCTCTCGCCCACACTCGCTCACACACGATTTACTTGAATCCATTAAAGCAGAATTTACATAATACTGTCTCTGCTTAACTGCCTCTGCGCGTGCACACACACACACACACACACACACACACACACACACACACACACACACACACACAGCTTGTGTCAACAATTAACTGGTTTATAGCCTGAAATGTGTCTCTAATGCTAGCCTATGACGCACGCACGCACACACTGCAGTGTGAATGACCTTGTCCAGCCTGTTTGTATAGTTGTGTGTCGCTGTGTGTGTCTGTGTGTTCTATGTTCACCCCTGCAGTCAGAACACACATCATAGCTTTAATTAAGACTCTCTGTCTCCACATATAAACTGGTCCGAGATCAGCTGTCAGGCTCCAGCTGCTGTGATATTTTGCAGCCTGAGTCTCAAACAGATGCTGCTCTCAGACCTGCTGAGCACTAAACTAAATCACTGAGTTGTTGATTCACAGTTCATCTGTTGTTGATGACACGTTAGACTTTTCCTGTGTTTATATATTGTTGTGTTCGCCGACCTCTCAGATTGTTCTAGTAGCACCAGCATCAAGAAACAGCAAATATTTATTGTTGAATTATTAATAAATCTGAACACACGTGCTGGAGAAGCTGTTGCAGCAAACCTCTGAAAGGTTTTGGACCATATCCTGTTGAAATGTACCTCATTTGATGCAGTGATGCACTCGGGTGTCTCGAAGGGTTTATCGTACAGACTGTGAAGCTGTAGGCTGACGTGTGAAAGCTTATTACGCCTCCGTGTCGTAGAATTCAACACCTACGAGATTTATTAGCAAAAAAGAATATGAATAAACACACTTATCCAGACACGTATGTACAAAAAACATGATTTATTACTTAGGGGCAGCTAATTGTAAACCACGTTTCCTTGACAGGGCGATTCAAAAACATGTAAAACAAACACAAGGCTGTATACGACTTCATATATTCATATTTTAAAAGAAAAGAACAAATATTACACTTAAAATGGAAAGATAATACTTTACTTTACTTTAAAACTAAGATTATGAAAGGGTGGATAAATGGTTTATGTATTTATTATTTACTCTAGGAGCTGGTTTGCCTCCTCCACCCACTCCAGCTTTCCACTCCTTCTGCTTTCTGTCCTTTTATTTACCACTGGTGGATAATTACAAGCACATTATTTATGCAGAAGCCGTGTAAACATTTGATCTCTGCCTTTCAGTGATTGGGTATCAGATGCGTCGGTGCCTGGCAACGCTGGCTTTCTTTTTATTCCTCTGCTTTAAGTCAAATAACTTTTCAAAGCGTGGGGTTCATGTTTGGTTTTGTATTCACGTTTTCTTTGATCCAGTGGAACTCAAAATACACCGATAATCCCACATCTCCAATCGCTTTTCATGCTTTTACACAGGTTGATGTGAATAGGAAACTAGAAAAGAGAAACACAAAGTGATAAACACTGAATGCAGTTTGAGACCACGTTAGATGAAACCTCTTCCACTGCTCCTGTTGCCTCTGTTCAGGTTTTATGCTGAAATTCCTCTTGAATGAAGTCGGTCAGAGCCGTCACTGAAGCTGTGGGTTGTTTGTGTTCGCAGGTCTGACGTGTGAGGGCCTGTATCGCGTCAGCGGGAACAAGACGGACCAGGACAACATCCAGAAACAGTTTGATCAAGGTAAAACACTCAGACACACACACACACGCTCGCAGCAGAACCCCATAAATACAGCTTCATGGAAACATGAAGAACAAGCACATGTGTAACTGGAGTTTCAAAGCGCCACAGATCCTGGTTCTAAATTTCCCCCATGATCTTAAATCGTGCTGTGTAAGAACTCCTCTGAAAACATGTTACCAATCGAGCAGCGTCTGCGTGATGTCAGCAACAAAACTCACGTAGAAGAAAACTCTGAGCCGACCGAGTCCAGGTCAGAGCACGCAGCAGACGCCCTTAAAGGGAAACACATGCCCGGCGGAGCAGGAGCCCAACCTGCATGTGATGGTTGGTCAGCCGCCAAACCGGCTAATGGAATAAATAAAGTCACCACAGGCAGAAATCACCAGCACGTGGTCAGCGGCGTCTGAGATTCCACAGCCAGGGGATGAAATGTAGAGACTGGACTCAGAGTGTGTTTGTTTGTTTCTTACATGTATAATTGTTTCTTTCCAATGTGAAAACTCATCAACATGTTTTTTCTCTAATTTCCGTTTGAGATAGAAATGAATCCACATATATATTATATTTAAAAGCTTGGTAGTAAAGAATCTGATTCTTCCTCATTTCACAAGTTTTAATGCTGCATGTTTGACAAAAGCCTAAAAATCCCTGACTCCATGGTAACGTTATGTTTAGCATCAACATCACACAAAGAATAAAAGGAACTCCAGCAACACCGAAACAAGCAAAACTCATCAGAATGGGGAAATAGACTTTTTACTTATTAGATGCTTGAGTAGATTCAACCCAGTTCTTGTATCCTGCAGCACCGACACTCGCCTTGAGATCGTTCAACGCCAGAAATGAAGAGTCCACTTGTTTGCTAAGTTTCTCATCGTGCTCGTTTACTTATTCACGTTTCTGTGTGCAAGTACAGTTGTTGGCAGAAAAATTGGGCGAATTACAAACAGTATGTTGTTGACATCTTAAGCGAATAGTAGTAAATACATTCCCTGAAGTAAACAAGCTTGAAATGTTAATCCTCTACTTTATTTTGTAAGTGTAATATTAAATCATGATGTGTTTAAGAGTTGAAACACTCTTTACTTAAACCACAAGTTGTCCAAACATTCGTATTTGACTTTATAAAGTGGAAGTCAAAAGGCCAAAGTCCGTGTATTTATATACAGATATTTGTGGGGAAAAGACCAGTGGCGCTCAGTAGATCTCACATCTCCATCAAGGACCAACAGTCGCTTAGATTCTCCACCAAATCCGTCTTGTTTGTTTGGCTTTGGTTCTAGAACTGAAAGATTCATTTAAGCTGTGGATTCCCGACTGAGTCCTTCTGATCTCAGCGTCACTCACACACACATATATGGTGGTGGCAGGTTTGTCGCTCTGTTTACTGCACGTGGCCGAACAAATCCCATCCCTGCTGTAAATACGCTTCCATCGTTTGAAACCCTCTCATATAGCTCTGGTCTATATTTCCTCCTGTGGTTCCTCTTCAGGCTTTAGGGGCCTTTTCGATAAATGTCTAATGAGTCTTCCAAGAAAACACTCTATGCCACTGTAGCTGTGGAAGAGCGACTCTGACCCTTGAGCATCTCTGTTCTCCGGGTCAACGCACGGAGAGTAAACCTGCTGTTCTTACACATCTGGAGTAAACTCTGACTCATTCCCTGGAGGGTCCCCCCCCCGCGGGCAAACCTCGTCAGGCCACATGTTCCCGTTTGGACTCTGCAGGTCGCATCGTCTCTTCTCGCTGCAGCTCAGTGATACTCGTCTGTGGAAGACACACCATTACAGCCAATTAGCTCCTGTGTCAGCGAGCGGTGATCGAGGGCTGCCGGCTACTTCCACCTGATCAGCGGAATATCTTTTTAAGGAAATAGTCGAAGATTTAAATTAGATTTCTCTCTGGGGGGGGCGGTGGAGTTACGATGAGCGTCTGCTGGGACTCAGAGGTCGCTGTGGCTCGGCTCCGTTAACCGTTTGGAAAGAAGCGTTTATTGGTTTTTAATTAACCTCCTTTATTTAACAACAGCTCCTCCTCTCCTCCTTCACACTTCTTCCACCTCGATGATTCTCTCCCCTCACACATCTCTACTTAACTCATCTTTGTCCATCTGTCGTTTGCTATCTCCTTTCCTTCCTCGTTCTGTTCCCTTGTGTCGTCCTCTGCTTTCCTTGCTCCTCTGTCCTTTCCCCTCTTTCTTCTCTGTCCTCTTTTTTCACTGGTGCATTCCCTGTTGTTTCTGTCTCTCTCTTTCATCACTGCCCCCCCCCCCCCCCCCCCCCCTCCTATCTCTTCACTTCTCGAGAGTATTACTGGTCGAGTGTGTGTGTGTGTGTGTGTGTGTGTGTGTGTGTGTGTGTGTGTGTGTGTTGGCAGCCTTTCAGATTCAGTGTGACAGCTGTCGTGTTACCTCAGGGCTCTGTCCTCTTTCTCTTTTCTCCTCCCTCTGTCTCCTCCCTCTGTGTCCTCCCTCTGTCTCCTCCCTCTGTCTCCTCCCTCCTGTCGTCATTTGGCCATCGCACTGAGTCAAAACAGGAAGTGATGAATATTTATTTTTCATCCTCCATCTCTGGCTGGAAACATGTTTTTATAAGCCATAGTTTTTGCAGTATTTTAACGTGGGGGTGTTTATGAGAAGGCTGACACCAGTGTGATGTGTGTGTGTAACGATTTTCAGCTTCAAACTGAAGAGATGACCCCGGCTGCTGCAGTTTTTTTTTTCTGGATGAATAAATCTGTAACGCCCTTCAGCAAAACTGAAATATAAAAAAAGGGATGGAGCCGGAGCTCCCCTCGTCTCCCGACAGGAAGAACAGAGCTGAACTAGAATCTCAGTTCCTTAAATTCAATCAAGCTGCACCAAATTACACACTCATTAATATCAGTCATCTAAACGTGTGTGATTTATTTTTTAAATGACTCCAGAGATAACACAATATCTCACATACACCTTAAGAAAATCTGGTAAAAACGTTCAGATTAACTGTTTAGATCTAAGTGGTCAAAGGTCGAGTTGTTTGACCTCTTGAACATGTTATTTCAGGTCTTCCTCTTGAGAAGTTCTTCAAGTTTTGACCGGTCGTCACTTGAACTCAAAGATGAATTTATTTTGATAAATTCTAGTTCCATTAAGACGGATGAATTATTCCCTGGTAGATTTGTGAAAATGTTAAAAGAAAGAAACGCCTCCCAATGTCAAAGAAAGAGCTTAAAAACAATCCTAAATTCAATGGGTTCTTTCCAGGCCGAGGTCCAGTGGGTCGTTCTTTTGTAATCCTCTGTGTGCCCCCCCCCAGCTGACCACAGACAGACAGATGATAACCTCTGTTACTGGTTAACAGTGGTTAACAGTGTGTGTGTGTGTGTGTGTGTGTGTCGAAGACTGAGTTGCGTTATCAAGTAAAGACTGTAAATAAAGATGGACGACATGACCGCACCAGGGAGATGAAGCCAAATCATCTGGTTTGCACTCTGGTGACGGTATAGGTCATAAACCCGGCCTCCTCCATGTTAACAGACGAGTCATTAACCAAACTTGTAAAGTACGTGTCTAATAAATGTTTCTCTGCTGGGGATGAAACGAGTGTTGCAGCCGCAAACATGAAATATTCCTCAAGTCCAGTTACCTTGTGAATCTGCCGCTGACCCTCTTCCTCTTCTTCTCTCCCTGTAGATCACAGTATCGACTTTGTGGTGATGGACGTGGCGGTGAATGCAGCTGCAGGAGCGCTGAAGGCCTTCTTCGCCGACCTGCCTGACCCGCTGATCCCCTACAGCCTGCACCCGGAGCTGGTGGAGGCCGCAAGTAAGAATAGACACACACACACACACTCACGCTTTCTGTCACATCACACACCGTTCAAACCCAGGATACTGTCAGACATCTTGAATCTGCCCTCTGTGTGTGTGTGTGTGTGTGTGTGTGTGTGTGTGTGTGTGTGTGTGTGTGTGTGTGTGTGTGTGTGTGTGTGTGTGTGTGTGTGTGTGTGTGTGTGTGTGTGTTTCTGGGAATGTTGAAATAAAACCACCAGGCTGACGACAGCAGATTAATGAGCCAAAAATACGCACAATGAGACGTGTAAGAATACGTTGTACTGCACGTACACACACACACACAGAGCAACAGTAAAGTGGCGTTTGTTTTTCTTCTGGAAAATAAATCACATTCTCATACTTTCACTTTCTCTCTCCTTCCCTTCCCTTGGTCTCTCTCTCTCTCTCTCTCTCTCTTGGCACGTCTCCTCCTGCTGTTCTCTCTTTGCGCAGCTGTAAACTTTTAATCTCTCTCACTTCGTAACGAGCTGATGGAAAAAAACAGAAAGAATTCTCCCTTAATCTCATCCTTTGTAGTTTTACCACTTTATTGAACCTGCTGCATTGTGGGTACACGGCGTAGACAGCAGTGTGCTTTACCATTACTCTTAATGGTCCTGTGGTAAACTCCCACCTCCTTCTGATAGCTCTCGGTGATGTGGAGATGCGGCAGCGTGCATTAATGACCTCTGACCTCTTACAGCCGTTACAGCGTCTTAAGGCTTCCTCTGGCCTCTCGTTAAGATGATCGATGGCGTCCAGGATGAAGGAGCGTCGTGTCGTTATACGTGCACCGCTGTAAATTTGAGTCTAAAAATGTAAACCGCTTCCAGCTGCTCCTGGAATCTCTGGAATATCCTGGAGCGTTGTGTTGAAAGTGGCTTTGTTGTGACAATCCAAAGGTGGAAGCTCTCACTTCACAGCTACTCTTTAAATATTTGATAAGTCGAGTTTGAGTCGAGCGTTTCTGCTGCGATGAGCCGTCGCTGGAGGGAAAGTGATGGGTTCTCGGGAGAGGGTGAGGATTATCTCAGAGATGGTTTACTTTTCAGGAAAACAGACGGATGAGTTCAGAGTTGTTGCTTGTTTGTTCTTTTCTATCACTCCCAAAAAATATTTTGATCAGATTATCCCCATTTTGGCGGAATCTTTTGTGAAATTACTCTTTTGTTATTACATTAAATGTGTTTTCCTCTTGTTCTTTTTCCCTTGTACCAGTGTGAGGGTTTGTTGCTTTTCTCAGTATGATCATCACGGTTTGGTGACGTGACTCCTTTTGGTGTTTATTTAAAGAACAGGTTTTAGTTAAGTGACTCGACTGATCCCTGTCACATCTGCTTTAGTCAAACTGACAGTTACACACGTGTGTCAGATCGTCGCACATGAAAATACAACAAAAGGCAACAGGAAATGAAAAACACCTAAATATGACAAATCGCACCATCCCTGTTTATTAGCTTCATCTTTACAAACTAATGCAAACCAATATTTCTGCTTTTATGATGCTTATCAAGTTCATTTTTTGTTGCAGTAATAAACACAATTAAATGTCACTACAACTGAACATTACGAGCATTATAAAGTTTGAGTTTATGAACGGACAGTTGTGTTGAGTTGAAGTAAAAGAGCAGCCGCCGGGTGGATTTTACAATGAGCAGAAGTTCCTCCGGTTTTATTTCTTTTTACTCGTTAAATAATTACAGTTCGGTCTTTAATCAGCTGTTTTGTTGCAGCCGTGACTTTTTAAAATCTGTGTGTGTGTGTGTGTGTGTGGGGGGGGGGGGGGGGGGGGGGGGGGGGGGGGGGGCGTGGGAGATGCTCTTGGCAGCATCACAACCTTTTGTTTTCCACAGCGTATAATTTCCGTTCCCAAGAGAGATTGTGTGTAAAATGTAAAAACGCCTTTTTGTCTCGTCTGCGTGTGTCATCAGAAATCGTGGATTACATGGAGCGACTTCAGGTGTTGAGAGAAATCGTGAAGAAGTTTCCCTCCGTCAACTACCAGGTCTTCAAGTACATCATCACACACCTCAACAGGTAAAACACACACTGCAACTCTGGCTGCAAGTTTCCATCTCAGCACGACAAATGCAACCACAACTCGGCCGGTTGTTGTGTTTTTTGTGTCAGAACCTGATGTGACCGACAGGCTCGGCTCGGGTATCCACACACTACCAAACCCCCACATGATGAATTCACATACACATGTATTACACATGTTGAATACAGTAGTGAACTCGCAGCGTTAACCGTCCTGTCGTCTTCCCCTCAGAATCCAACCCCCCCCCCCCCCACCCTGAGCTGCACATTGTGACAGAATCAAAAGACAGCTGTCGTCAGTTGTTATGAAAAATTGATTTGTCTCTTCCCCAGTCGTGATGTCCCGCTTCATCAGATCATAATCAAATCAAAGCATCAGTTTGTTTCTGTGTCAACTGGCGGAGGCTTCGAGCTGAGCAGCCGCTGACGCTCGAATCCTTCAACCTCCTGCAGTCGCACGGTCACGTACAGACCAGGGATTTAAAATACGGTTTGTCCACATCCTGAGGCGGCTCGCTGAGACAGGAGATGAAAACCAGATCAGCTGACTCGTCAGATTTATTGATGCGTCCTGAGAAGGTCGGACAATAACTTTAATGTTTCTGACCAAAATCCCACTGCAATGACATGATCTCATCACGTTTATAACTCCTGTCATGATGCTCAGGTAACGGTAATCAAACTGAATTGTGTGACTGTTCTTTAATGTTGGTTTTAATATCACATTTATTACCAAATAATAACATCTCTATGAATGGGTTGAGCGTGGCCCATGACGCCACCTGGTGTTTCAAACTGTCCAGGATGGTTTTAAACACTACAGTCAAAATCATATTTATCTGAAACAGTTAACACCCTCTAATCAAAGGTGGGCGCCCCCCCCCCCCCCCCCCCCCCAACACCACCACCAGTGACATGTGACAGACGCCTGTACCAGGGGTTCAAAATGAAGCCACAGGTTTATATCACTTTGATTCCCAGCTGACCCTGAGACCTGCAGTCAGTTTGTTGACTTTTGATTTTGACCGTCTCTCTGCAGGGTGAGTCAGCACAGCAAGATGACGCTGATGACGCCCGACAACCTGTCAATCTGCTTCTGGCCCACGCTGATGCGGCCCGACTTTGAGAACAAGGACACGCTGTCCACCACCAAGCTGAACCAGGCCGTCATCGAGTCCTTCATCCTGCAGAGCGACTACTTCTTCCATGGTGGCGAGGTGGCAGAGAGCTCCAGCAGCGAGGGCACGCCGCCGCCGCACTGCCACAACATGGTGGAGGCCCTGCTGCCGCTGCAGCTGCCCCCGCCCCTGCAGCCACAGCAGATCCAACACACCCTGCACCCAGACCCGCTGATATAAGGAGCATGCTGGGAAATCAAGTACGGGGGTATTTGTCCGCGCTGCCAATCGCTTTTGGACATGAACGGCCTGGAGGTCGTCTTCTGCTCTACCGCTCGGCTGTTAACATCAGAGAAAACAAAAGCCGGTGATTTTTAGGGATTCAGCAGCTGCCGTTTGTCATCGACTTTGAGGTGGATGAGCTTTGGTGGTTTAGAGACACGTCGAGCGCTTGTCGGATCAGACCTAATCTGTGAGATCGGCTCATCCGGTGAAGTAAATCCTGGATTAGAGAATTACAATCGGATGTCACCTTTTGGAACTCGTATTGGATCTGACCGCCTCCTTTTTACGATACAGGGACTGAAAGTATTTGATGAATGAACTGATTTGATTTGGCACATAGAGACGACACTAATCGTTCGGCAGGGTTGGACTCAGACTCCGGATTCTGGGACACATTTGGGGCAAATAAAGATTAGCCTCCTACTTTACCCTGATGGAATAGCACACTTGGGTCCTGAGCGACTCCCCCTTAAGCCCCTCCTCCTTCTCCCTGCTCCGACACAAGAGAAAAGGGAAGTTAAAACCTAGAGTCCCCCACGACTGCAACTCGAACCTGGTTCTGACTCGTTTGACTCGCCGGTCACCTGATTCATTTGCAGGCTGTTTTGCGGGACTGAGTATTTCACGGAGTCTTCCTGCAGATCTTCAGCACAGGAAAACATCTCTTCTTCTTTTGTCGCCCTTTGACTTCGCTTCACCCGAGACACCGGACGTGAAACGAGCTCACAAACGGGGCGAGTTCCGTGCAGAGGTGTGAGACATGGTGGATTATTGTTTGATCCGGGGGGAGGTGGAGAAACTGGTTCTACTAAAAGATGAACTGACCCACTACGTGAACTTTGACAGCGCATGCACGATCTGCGTCAAAGGTCCCACAAGCCAACTTCACCCGTGTTTATGTTTTTATCATTTCGACAGATTTCTGTTTTTTTTATATATATTTTTTGTAACGTCTGATTGTTTGTGTGTATGAGGACAACGATGTGTGTGTGTGTGTTGTGTCTGTGTGAACTGACCTGTGGTCTGTATTGTAGCCAGTTTGTTCCTTCCAGAGGGAAGGAGGGATTCAGGAGGGAAAACAGATTTAAAAAGGACTCGTACAAGAGAACCCGACTTCACAGATTTGAATCTTCAGCTATAACCGCTTTGTCTCTTTTAGAGCCGCTAACTGTCAATGCAACGACTGATGACCCCTCCCCTCCCACCCCCCCTCCATGATGGCACATGAGTGAGGAAACCACTATGTCGCAATGCATTCTGGATCCTTTGGGTTCGAGGAGGCGTCTTCCGTGCGTCTTCGTGGACGACGCTTCCCGCTTTTTCATTTCTGCCATTTTGTTTTCGTTGGTTTGTTGGAAACGAAACTTGCATGTGTCTGTTTTTGCCACTTAGTGAAAAAACTATGAACTTTATAAAGTTAAAGAAGAAAAAAACCTGAAATGAAACGAAACACGTTGAAACTCTTTAGGAGTTTTTACAGATTTGCATCGTTTTTCTCTGAATCTTTTTTTTTCTTTGGTTTCATGGGAACATTTCTACAGAAAAATCTCCGAGTGGAGTTACACTCTTTATTTTCATTTGTTTTTCTCACGCAAGAAATCAACTCTTAATATCATATTTTTGGTTATATGTCAAATAGTTTTCCCTAAATAGAGGAAAGAATTATATATAAGTATATATATATATATATATATATATATATATATAAATAAATAAAATTTTATCAACAGCAGAGGCTGCTGATTTAGTGAAATACCACCGGGTACTGGACTATAATCTGTCAGAAGCTATAATCATATTTCTTTGTGGTTCTGATGGTGTAACTGAACCCATCGTTTTTATGATGGTGTGTGTGTGTGGGGGGGGTGGGGGGTGGATAACAGATTTGTAGGTTTTAATTCCTCTTCGGCTCGTCTGAAAGAAACAAAGAAAAATCCCTCGTCGCTTTCATCATCGATGACAGAACAAAGACGTTTACACACAAATACAATTTAATTTAAACTTCACTAATAATAATAATCTGTCTTTTTAAAGACTTAATACAAAAGCTGTTGTCTTCTGTCCCCGTATCGAGCTGAACCAGATTCTCCTCGGACTTCAGAGGGAAAACGATGTGAAATCAGACGTGAGATCCGTTTCCCGTGGTTTTCTTGTATTGATGAAGCCGAGCGACGGGGGAATCGAACCTGTTGAGTGAAATGTCCCGTTTCAGACGTGTCTTCTGTCCTCGACCCTCAGAACCATTCAGTGTTTCCTGAATTCAGACTCAAGCTTTTCCCCTTTTTTTTTTTATATCATATTCTGACGGCGTCGTTCATTTTATGTCCGATTATCTTCCAGCCGCCACAGAAACAATTCGACCCTCAGCTGAAAGTGTAAATAATTAATGTAAATAATTTATTAAGCGAATGTACCAGATGTTTCCTGGTTCTTGCTCCTCACTGAGGATTTACGTCTTTAGTTTTTGTAGCTTTATATCATTTTGAATTTAATATTTTGGGGGTTTTGGTACAAATGAGCCATTTTAAGATTTCACCCTGGATTCTGGAGAAAGAATTAGTTAAATCGAGGGAAAGATGATGGTTAAAAAACAGTTGGTTGTTGTTCTGTTCTTCTTAACTCTGACCTGGTTTGTTTTTAAAAGAAGAAAAACGTGAGCATGAAAAGACGGAGAAGGAACGATGATGATTTTCAGTTTTAATGTGACGAGGACGTCGCACTGAAGGGAATGAAGTTGTCCTTAAGGAGTCAGCGAACTTTGAAGGACACTTACAAGGGGACACGTCTGGAATGGGACGAGCTGCGGACGAACGAACTTTTCCTTTGAGATGTGAACGAGGGAGCAGGGGGGGGGGGGGGTGTTTAAAGGGATAAATATTCAGAATGGATCGTAGCCTATTCGAAGGTTTTTACGATGTTGGAGGAAGGAGGACGTTGAAGGACGAAGTGGAACAGAGCCAGGAGCTTCCTGACGTACGAGGTCTGTGGGGGTGGTGGGAGCGGGGGGGGGGGTTCAGCAGCTGCTAGATTAAAGACGAAACTGTTCTTTGTAGTTTTTCCATCTTTTTTAATTTCATCATATTGTTGATCTGTTCTCATCCAGTCGCTCCGGTGTACAAACCAACTGACTCTTAACGTCATCGCTCTGTATCATAGTAAATAAAAATGATTTTCAGAAATGAAAAACTCTAAAACAAGTTTCTTTTTCTTTTCTCTCCATAATGTTTCCAAATAAAAAAAATCTTCTTTTCCAAAACTGCTCCGAGTCTCTTTTTCTTCCTTTTAATTTTACTTTAACTGAAATGTTCCTGTGAGATGATGACGTCGTCGTCTGTTGGATTAATGAATCATTTCTCCGCGTCAAGAAACTTTGACAGGAAATAAGATCTGTAGTAAAATATATAAAAGTTTTAGTTGTAGCAGTCAGCTGGAGAGAGTTTATATATTTTGCTTAATTTCACACAATGATTTGTCTATGGTGTTAGAGTAACTACATGTACTTAGTTACTCCAGACTAAAGTAATCATCATCTGCTGAATCCTGCAGCTGCTCAGCTGGTGAGAAGGTGAAGGGCGCCACCTAGTGTTTAATGGAGGAAACAGCTGGAGGAATGAATATCTTCATATTATCATGATTATTAGAGTGTTCCCCCCTTTTTTCACATTTTTGTTTTGGACTAATTATCCGAGCACATATATATATGTATATATAGAACCTCTGTTATCCTCTGTTTTAAAAACTTAGATTGTGATTACTGAATTTGTTTTATTGCCCAGCTCCAGTTTGTACGATTATAAGTGTGAGACTGCTATAATAATAATAATAATAATAATAATAATAATAATAATAAACCAAAGTAACACGTGTCTCACAATATAAAAGTGTAAAGTGAGACAGACAAAGTAACAAGTAGGAATTTAATGTCATTAAATAAAATGAGGGGGGGGGGGCCGGGAGAAACGGCTCCGAACCACGGCCGCTAATCACGCATTACAGTCCACGCCATCACGTGCAGCGTGTCAGTGTCACTGCGCACAGACCGATCTGTTCAGGTCAAAAACAGAAACTCTTGTTTCGCTTCAGATCGTATAAATCTCTCATCTTTGCAACATCGAAGACATCAAAGGAATCTATGACCACCCCCACTGTGACGTCATACAGATGCGACAACCTCGTGTTTTGATGGCGCGTAATCAAACGCCACCTAGTTTGAATCTCCATGTTGTTGAGATGACGTCATTTAAAGTTGCTATGATCGAACATGTAACGTCAAAAATTGGCGACTTCCTGTTGCGTTTTTCCATAACGCTCCGCCATAACGCCTTTTTTGTTGTTGCACAAAAAAGCCGTACTGTTGTTGTACTGTTCCTAGAAAAAAAAAAAAAAACGTTTATTTTGATAATTGAATTCAAAAAGTGAAACTCATATTATATAGATTCATTACACACAGAGTGAAATATTTCAAGCGTTTATTTAGTTTAATTTTGATGATTATGGCTTACAGCTAATGAAAACCACAGGGGGACAGAGAGGAGGCACAGGGGACAGATAGGAGGCACAGGGGACGGAGAGGAGGCACAGGGGGACGGAGAGGAGGCACAGGGGACAGAGAGGAGGCACAGGGGGACAGAGAGGAGGCACAGGGGACAGAGAGGATGCACAGGGGACAGAGAGGAGGCACAGGGGACAGAGAGGAGGCACAGGGGGACAGAGAGGAGGCACAGGGGGACAGAGAGGAGGCAAAGGGGGCGGAGAGGATGCACAGGGGGACAGAGAGGAGGCAAAGGGGGCGGAGAGGAGGCACAGGGGACAGAGAGGAGGCACAGGGGACAGAGAGGAGGCACAGGGGACAGAGAGGAGGCACAGGAGGACAGAGAGGAGGCACAGGGGGACAGAGAGGAGGCACAGGGGGACAGAGAGGAGGCACAGGGGGCGGAGAGGAGGCACAGGGGGCACAGGGGACAGAGAGGAGGCACAGGGGACAGAGAGGAGGCATAGGGGACGGAGAGGAGGCACAGGGGACAGAGAGGAGGCTCAGGGGACAGAGAGGAGGCACAGGGGGCGGAGAGGAGGCACAGGGGACAGAGAGGAGGCACAGGGGACAGAGAGGAGGCAAAGGGGGACAGAGAGGAGGCACAGGGGACAGAGAGGAGGCACAGGGGGACAGAGAGGAGGCACAGGGGGACAGAGAGGAGGCACAGGGGGCACAGGGGACAGAGAGGAGGCACAGGGGACAGATAGGAGGCACAGGGGACAGAGAGGAGGCACAGGGGACAGAGAGGAGGCACAGGGGACAGATAGGAGGCACACGGGACAGAGAGGAGGCACAGGGGACAGAGAGGAGGCACAGGGGACAAAGAGGAGGCACAGGGGATGGAGAGGAGGCACAGGGGGACAGAGAGGAGGCACAGGGGACGGAGAGGAGGCACAGGGGGCACAGGGGACAGAGAGGAGGCACAGGGGCGGAGAGGAGGCACAATGGACGGAGAGGGCGCACAGGGGGCGGAGAGGAGGCACAGGGGACGGAGAGGAGGCACAGGGGACGGAGAGGAGGCACAGGGGACAGAGAGGAGGCACAGGGGACAGAGAGGAGGCACAGGGGGACAGAGAGGAGGCAAAGGGGGACAGAGAGGAGGCACAGGGGACAGAGAGGAGGCACAGGGGGACAGAGAGGAGGCACAGGGGGCACAGGGGACAGAGAGGAGGCACAGGGGACAGAGAGGAGGCACAGGGGACAGAGAGGAGGCACAGGGGGACAGAGAGGAGGCACAGGGGGCACAGGGGACAGAGAGGAGGCACAGGGGACAGAGAGGAGTCAAAGGGGGACAGAGAGGAGGCACAGGGGGCACAGGGGACAGAGAGGAGGCACAGGGGACAGAGAGGAGGCACAGGGGACAGAGAGGAGGCACTCCAGACTAAAGTAATAGTGCTGAAGCGTCATCTGCTGAATCCTGCAGCTGCTCAGCTGGTGAGAAGGTGAAGGTCGCCACCTAGTGTTTAATGGAGGAAACAGCTGGAGAAATGAATATCTTCATATTATGATTATTAGAGTGTTCCCCCCTTTTTTAACATTTACTAATTATCCGAGCATATATATATATGTATATATATATTATATATATACATATATATATAGAACCTCTGTTATCCTCTGTTTTAAAAACTTAGATTGTGATTACTGAATTTGTTTTATTGCCCAGCTCCAGTTTGTACGATTATAAGTGTGAGACTGCTATAATAATAATAATAATAATAATAATAATAATAATAATAATAATAATAATAATAATAATAATAATCCAAAGTAACACGTGTCTCACAATATAAAAGTGTAAAGTGAGACAGACAAAGTAACAAGTAGGAATTTAATGTCATTAAATAAAATGAGGGGGGGGGGGGGCCGGGAGAAACGGCTCCGAACCACGGCCGCTAATCACGCATTACAGTCCACGCCATCACGTGCAGCGTGTCAGTGTCACTGCGCACAGACTGATCAGGTGACGGAGAGGAGGCACAGGGGGAATTCCTCAGTGGGTGTAAACACAGACTCAGTGACTCAGTCTGTGACTCAATCTGTGTCGGTGACTAAATGCATCAGCTGGTCCAGGAAAGCTGAAGTGTGTTCGTCAGGTTCTCATCAGCCTGATCTCTGAAACAGTTCCTGATGTGTTGAACTCGAGGTGAAGCTCCTCTTTATTTACACCGTGTTCACTCACTTCTCTCATCCACTGTTCGTTTGTCTTCGTGACTTCAGCTTCGGTTATTAGGAGTTCACCAGGTTTCAGGTCTGTTCTTCAGGAGCAGACACGGAGGAGCGGAGACCCGGTGGGTCGGTGAGTAAACTCTTGTTTTCTTAACGACAGGTTTTATCTCCACATGTGTTCACTGTGTGTTTCTATGTGTTGTGAGCGGAGAAGAGGAAACTGTTAGAATGATAACAGACAGTCTGTGGTCCTGGAGAACCGACCCCAAATACACTGGAGGAAGGTAGTTTAGAAAGCTCTGAAGGAAGTTTGGAGAAGGGGAAGGAGAGTAACACTTTACAAACAGTCACACTTTCAGTTTCCATCACACAATGTTCACAATGGGACTCAGAGTCTGAGTCTTCAGTCTGAACTCTGCAGAGATCGTAGCTGCAGAGTCTGAACCTCCGCTGCTCTGACTCGGTGTCATGAGTCAAACCAGCTGTTAACTCGTCTCTTCTTCCATTGATCCACATTCAGTTCTCACAGAGTGAAAGAAAGATGTCTGCGTTCAAGTCTCTGGTTGTGTTGATCCTCAACATGTGGACTCTCACCACAGCAGGTACGTGAAGTCTGATCTTACTCAGAAATCACAGGTTCTGTTTGGACGTAGTACTTTGTACAGGCATGTTGGTTTCCATCAGACGAAGCAGGAAACAGGAGAAATGATTGTGAAGGTTTATAACAACATAGAGAAACACGTGTTCTCACTGAGCTGGAGGTGAAACAGTTCACACCAGATGTTGGGTTCTTTTATTCTTCATTGAAACTTGATCGTCAAAAGAACTGAGTTTTGGTTTTGAATCATTAACTTGAACTGATGCATATACGTTGTAGTGTGTGTGTGTGTGTGTGTGTGTGTGTGTGTGTGTGTGTGTGTGTGTGTGTGTGTGTGTGTGTGTGTGTGTAGAAACACTTGTGTCTCAATGTGGCCAGTGTGAGTCCATCTTTCTTTACGTCTAAATTTCCAGATCCTAAATTCTTCTCATCACAAAGAATGTTCAGATTTTGCTGAATCTCAAAGTCAATTTTCTAAATGAACATTTCTGTGATCAACACACAACTTTCCCAGCTTGGTGTGAATCTGAGCCTCTTTTAGTCCATATTGTTGGTTTGACAGTAAATGTACGTTACACATTCGAATGCCTCGTGTGGCAGGAGGTTGTTCTTGTGAAAGCAGCTCAGATAAAACTACTGCATGTTAACTGTCAACAGCCAAACAGACAGACAGTTCCATCAGGATATTTACATTCACAATCCGTCTGAGAGCAAATGCTCTAATTGCTCTTTTAAAGAAGCTTCTATTCACCACAGTTGATCCTGAACTGGTTGTTTTTTTACCCGGTGTCTCACAGATGTTGAGGTCTCCTGCATTTTAGCGGAGAGCTGCATCTTACCCTGCAGTTTCCAGCCTGGTACAGACCCAGTCATCCACTGGATGCAGAAGGCAGGAGAGACTCGTGTCCACACCTACTACAGAGCCAGAGACCAGTTTGATCACCAGAGCGAGCGCTTCAGAGGCCGGACATCGCTGTTCACAGAGCAGATCTCCAGAGGAAACGCCTCGATCAGGCTGACGGGGCTGCAGCTCCAGGACCAGGGCAGATACCAGTGCTACACCAGCATCATCAATGGAGACAAGGAGGATTCATTTATCAACCTGAGAGCAGATGGTAAAGAAACTCAGTGAAAACAGATCACAAATACTAGAAATGATATTTGTCTCTGATATAATTATAAAACAGATGAGGCTGGAGATGCACTTGCTGTTTAGTGTTCACATGACCAGATGCTTCAGGAGCGTAGCTGCACATTCTGGCTGTGTACTCTCAGCAGTGCCCTCTAGAGTATTTCACTAGATGGCACGACACAGAACTCAGATCAGATACAACTTCTGGATCTGCATTCTGGCAACACTGACATGTGACATGTTGAATATTAATCACAATATGTCAAATGAATGAAGAGCTCCAGACACGAGGAGGTAGAACTGCAGCAGGAAGACAGACACGCTGCAATGAGTCAGATAGAATTTCCGATTTTGATTGTTTCACTTTTGATTTCTTGGTTTATTCAAGGAGGTGAGAAGCCTGGTGGTGCTTTTTGTGACCTTTGACCCCACAGTGAAATGTTTGAGTGTCTGCACTGAAACAGACACTTGAACTTTCGTTTCAGGACAAATGTCAAAATGAAAGCAGGTAAACTCAGAGTATGTTTTTAAATTCCACTTGAACATACTTTGAAATGTGTTACAGTGTAAACGCATGGTGTGTGTTGAGCTCTCAGACGCAGCTCGCTGGCTTCCAGCTGATAAGATTTCATTCCCAGGAAGCCTGACATTCATGCAAGGTCGTTTGAACAAGGTCACAGAGTAGATTGAGTGCACGTGCACAAACAGACCTGGTTTCACAGCTGTGCCTCCTGCAAAATAAAATAAAACACTTTATAAAACCTTGTGACGACTTCAGAGAAAGTTGTGATTTTCTCTGGTGTTCATCACACGACTTCTTCTAAATTCACGTGCATCTTTCCTCAAAGTGAATCTCTGTTGTCTTGCAGCTCCGGTGCGTCACGTGGACATTGAGCAGGTGGAGAACAGCTTCACCTGCCGCTCAGAGGGGATCTACCCCGAGCCGCAGCTCACCTGGTCCACCAGGCCTCCGTCCACCGTGACCCTTCAGAACCAAACCTCAGTGAAGGAGACGGAGCAGCAGCTCTATGAGATCAGCAGCACACTGACACTGTCAGACAGAGACACTGTTCTGATCTGCAGCCTCAGCACTCGCAGTGGCAGGAGGAGCGCGGTGTGGTATCAACCCAGTACGTTTCATCTGCTCTATGGAACTGAACCTTTGCTTGTTTCACCGTACTGCTGCATATTTATATCTGCTCCTACAGATAACTGACATCTGATGATAGAAAATGTTCAGAAAGTCTCATCAGAGCCTGAAACCACATTCTGAGAACGATGATATTATTTGATCCCTTTTCTTCTCAGCTCCCGTCCATGTGTCACCGAGTGGAACAACAACAATCCACTGCACTGCTCCAAACACCAAACCCCCGACACACCTGGTGTGGAAGTTCAACCACAGTCAGATCATTGTGAACCAGACCGGGGTCGCCGGCCCCCCCAGGGTCTCAGAGCAGTGGAGGCAGCAGGTGGAGGATGTGTCAGCGTCAGGCAGCCTCACGCTGCACCACTTATCTTCAGATCACCAGGGAACGTTCACCTGTGAACTCAGTAGTGAAGAGGAGACGCATTTCATCAACAGCTACGTGACGATAGAGGAAGGTAAGATCCCATGAGACGAGAACTGATTGATGAAATCCTCAGAGCGACTGTCAGACCTTAGGCTAGTGCAGTGAGCCCTGGGTTCCTCCTGGTGGAGCAGATCCCCCAGGGCTCCGTCCTCCAGCTCATCAGGAGCATCATGTCCACATGTTGTCAGGAGAACATACAGGAACGAGGAGGCCACACACACACACACACTACACTTTACACTGAAGACACATCACTGCACTTTGTTGATGCTACAGTTCTACTCTCTGAATTACAGGTTTTTCAGGTTCAGTTGCAGGAATTGTGGTCTTAGTACTCGGTGGGTGTGTAATACGAGCTGGAGCAGGATTCTTCTACTTTGATAGACTAAAGGTAAATTTTAATATTTACAATAACTCTGCTGTTCATTTATTATGTGTTGTTTCTTCTAATGATTATTTCTTTTGAACTCAGAGAAAAAGAACAAACAAGAAATGGACAATCAACAATCAGATGCTACAGATGAAACCTTCACTGTAAGTTTACTGTATATTCTGTACTGAGAGTTACAATATTCTGCTCTAAAGAATAACCCTGTTGTCATGGAGATGCTGTAAACTACTTTATTCTTGTCACGTTGCTCTAACAGCTTCATCTCAGCTGCATCAGCAGACACATCCTAAAGCATCAGTTTCTGAGAGTTCGTTCAAAAACCATATCGATATTAGAGTGAAAGAAAATCTGATACCGATATATCGGCCAATAAATTTATGAAAAAGATTTGAGTGATTCCTAAGATGTCGTTATCAAACCCTTATGGCAAAGAAATGTAACTGAGACTTGATATTTTACAGTTTAACCATGAACTGCATTATTAATAACACAAATACAAAGAACTTTAATTAAAAAATGAGTATTTATGTAAAATGTAACATCTATTAGTATCGTTCATTCTGTAAAATGAAAGTTTCTATATCAGCAAACATGAAGCAGATGTGTCTGTGAACGTCTCAGATAATTTCATCTGTTATTTCTGTCATTTCCTGGAGGAGATGTTTGTCTCAGGTTTGTGGAGCAAAAGCAAAAGGACAAAGAAATGCATGATATGAAAAAAGAAGTTCAATGGATTCAATAAGATTAAGAGAGAAAGAAAATGTCCTGATGTTTGATAGTTTCACATCTTCTGCAGTTTGTGTTTATGACTAATGAAGAATAAAAATACAGGAGATTAAGATTTCAGCAGTCTGACCTATTTTGTTTACAGGTCAGACAATGAAGAAAATTGTGTTGGGCCATGGTTTTGTGTGAAACCACACTTCGGCCTACACAAAGACCAACAACTATCTCAGGATGAAGAAGAGGAGTCGAACACGTAGAAGATGAAGACGTCAACTTGGAAAGACGAGGAGGTCACAGAGCTTTAGGTGATGAGGCCGACGTCGGTTTCCATGTGAACGAGTCCGACCCGGAAAATATCCTGCTGCCTTCTTCTTCTGTGAAAGACCAAACGGCTTCAGTCACTGAACCATCAAACCCATTTGAATCCAGCTGCTGGTTTGAGGTGGAGACATAGTGCTGCTTTAGTCTGACACGTTCAGCAGACTCACACAACCTGAACCAGGTTAAAGCTGAATTCCTGTTTCTGCACTGGAAAGAATTTACACATTAGTATTTTATATCTGGTGTTGTTTTATATTTATTAAAATGTATTGATCTAAATCTGTGTGGTATCTTTCTGTATTTGACACATTTAGGATTAAAGCTTAAATACAGAACAGAGGAGGACTGCTCATGACTTTGGTGAACTTCTATCTTGTCCTCTAGCGCCACCTGCAGTTCCAAGCTTCCATTTATCCACTGAAATCTGTAAATGAATCTACAAATGTCTTCTCCTCTGGTTCCACCGTGTGGTCACTGATGGTTCCAACACTTCCTGAGATCTTCTGTTGTTCCTCAGGGGTCTTTAACTAAAATTGCAAAGAGGTCCAGATATCAACCCTCCTCCCCTTCTGGGGTCCGGATAATTAGAGACGTACAAATATGGGCTCTGACTAAATCAGTTTAATTAAAATTTTTTTTGCACATGGCTGCTTTTGTAACAACACAAAATCAAACACAAACTGGCCAAAACACAATGCCTATGCTGGACAAACATGAAACACAGTGCAATAAACATTCTGTCTTGGAATTTGCATATTGTCTACATTCCTTTTAACCATAAAGATGTAACTTCCTCAAAGACAAACATGTAAAGTGCTTTAGGTTGAACTGAGCTGAGGATTGGGCTCAGGGCCGTTCTCAAACAGGTGTGTAAATGTTCATTAGTCGTTCTTGAACCGTATTTGGTCTTAATAATGTTAAGTGTTGAGAATGATGATTCGCATCTGTATGTGGAGCCAGACATCGTCAAGGGGTGTTCTGCCACTGTAGTGAGACCAGGGGAAACTCTCTCAGGTACAGTCTGTAGCCAGGAGCTGGCAGCATCACTAACTCCACACTGCTGAGCAGTGTCACTAACATCAGTTGACTACGTGAACTTTGACAGCGCATGCACGATCTGCGTCAAAGGTCCCACAAGCCAACTTCACCCGTGTTTATGTTTTTATCATTTCGACAGATTTCTGTTTTTTTTATATATATTTTGTGTAACGTCTGATTGTTTGTGTGTATGAGGACAACGATGTGTGTGTGTGTGTTGTGTCTGTGTGAACTGACCTGTGGTCTGTATTGTAGCCAGTTTGTTCCTTCCAGAGGGAAGGAGGGATTCAGGAGGGAAAACAGATTTAAAAAGGACTCGTACAAGAGAACCCGACTTCACAGATTTGAATCTTCAGCTATAACCGCTTTGTCTCTTTTAGAGCCGCTAACTGTCAATGCAACGACTGATGACCCCTCCCCTCCCACCCCCCCTCCATGATGGCACATGAGTGAGGAAACCACTATGTCGCAATGCATTCTGGATCCTTTGGGTTCGAGGAGGCGTCTTCCGTGCGTCTTCGTGGACGACGCTTCCCGCTTTTTCATTTCTGCCATTTTGTTTTCGTTGGTTTGTTGGAAACGAAACTTGCATGTGTCTGTTTTTGCCACTTAGTGAAAAAACTATGAACTTTATAAAGTTAAAGAAGAAAAAAACCTGAAATGAAACGAAACACGTTGAAACTCTTTAGGAGTTTTTACAGATTTGCATCGTTTTTCTCTGAATCTTTTTTTTCTTTGGTTTCATGGGAACATTTCTACAGAAAAATCTCCGAGTGGAGTTACACTCTTTATTTTCATTTGTTTTTCTCACGCAAGAAATCAACTCTTAATATCATATTTTTGGTTATATGTCAAATAGTTTTCCCTAAATAGAGGAAAGAATTATATATAAGTATATATATATATATATATATATATATATATAAATAAATAAAATTTTATCAACAGCAGAGGCTGCTGATTTAGTGAAATACCACCGGGTACTGGACTATAATCTGTCAGAAGCTATAATCATATTTCTTTGTGGTTCTGATGGTGTAACTGAACCCATCGTTTTTATGATGGTGTGTGTGTGTGTGGGGGGTGGGGGGTGGATAACAGATTTGTAGGTTTTAATTCCTCTTCGGCTCGTCTGAAAGAAACAAAGAAAAATCCCTCGTCGCTTTCATCATCGATGACAGAACAAAGACGTTTACACACAAATACAATTTAATTTAAACTTCACTAATAATAATAATCTGTCTTTTTAAAGACTTAATACAAAAGCTGTTGTCTTCTGTCCCCGTATCGAGCTGAACCAGATTGTCCTCGGACTTCAGAGGGAAAACGATGTGAAATCAGACGTGAGATCCGTTTCCCGTGGTTTTCTTGTATTGATGAAGCCGAGCGACGGGGGAATCGAACCTGTTGAGTGAAATGTCCCGTTTCAGACGTGTCTTCTGTCCTCGACCCTCAGAACCATTCAGTGTTTCCTGAATTCAGACTCAAGCTTTTCCCCTTTTTTTTTTTATATCATATTCTGACGGCGTCGTTCATTTTATGTCCGATTATCTTCCAGCCGCCACAGAAACAATTCGACCCTCAGCTGAAAGTGTAAATAATTAATGTAAATAATTTATTAAGCGAATGTACCAGATGTTTCCTGGTTCTTGCTCCTCACTGAGGATTTACGTCTTTAGTTTTTGTAGCTTTATATCATTTTGAATTTAATATTTTGGGGGTTTTGGTACAAATGAGCCATTTTAAGATTTCACCCTGGATTCTGGAGAAAGAATTAGTTAAATCGAGGGAAAGATGATGGTTAAAAAACAGTTGGTTGTTGTTCTGTTCTTCTTAACTCTGACCTGGTTTGTTTTTAAAAGAAGAAAAACGTGAGCATGAAAAGACGGAGAAGGAACGATGATGATTTTCAGTTTTAATGTGACGAGGACGTCGCACTGAAGGGAATGAAGTTGTCCTTAAGGAGTCAGCGAACTTTGAAGGACACTTAGAAGGGGACACGTCTGGAATGGGACGAGCTGCGGACGAACGAGAGGTGACTTTTCCTTTGAGATGTGAACGAGGGAGCAGGGGGGGTGTTTAAAGGGATAAATATTCAGAATGGATCGTAGCCAGGAGCCTATTCGAAGGTTTTTACGATGTTGGAGGAAGGAGGACGTTGAAGGACGAAGTGGAACAGAGCCAGGAGCTTCCTGACGTACGAGGTCTGTGGGGGTTGTGGGAGCGGGGGGGGTTCAGCAGCTGCTAGATTAAAGACGAAACTGTTCTTTGTAGTTTTTCCATCTTTTTTAATTTCATCATATTGTTGATCTGTTCTCATCCAGTCGCTCCGGTGTACAAACCAACTGACTCTTAACGTCATCGCTCTGTATCATAGTAAATAAAAATGATTTTCAGAAATGAAAAACTCTAAAACAAGTTTCTTTTTCTTTTCTCTCCATAATGTTTCCAAATAAAAAAATCTTCTTTTCCAAAACTGCTCCGAGTCTCTTTTTCTTCCTTTTAATTTTACTTTAACTGAAATGTTCCTGTGAGATGATGACGTCGTCGTCTGTTGGATTAATGAATCATTTCTCCGCGTCAAGAAACTTTGACAGGAAATAAGATCTGTAGTAAAATATATAAAAGTTTTAGTTGTAGCAGTCAGCTGGAGAGAGTTTATATATTTTGCTTAATTTCACACAATGATTTGTCTATGGTGTTAGAGTAACTACATGTACTTAGTTACTCCAGACTAAAGTAATCATCATCTGCTGAATCCTGCAGCTGCTCAGCTGGTGAGAAGGTGAAGGGCGCCACCTAGTGTTTAATGGAGGAAACAGCTGGAGGAATGAATATCTTCATATTATCATGATTATTAGAGTGTTCCCCCCTTTTTTCACATTTTTGTTTTGGACTAATTATCCGAGCACATATATATATGTATATATAGAACCTCTGTTATCCTCTGTTTTAAAAACTTAGATTGTGATTACTGAATTTGTTTTATTGCCCAGCTCCAGTTTGTACGATTATAAGTGTGAGACTGCTATAATAATAATAATAATAATAATAATAATAATAAACCAAAGTAACACGTGTCTCACAATATAAAAGTGTAAAGTGAGACAGACAAAGTAACAAGTAGGAATTTAATGTCATTAAATAAAATGAGGGGGGGGGGGCCGGGAGAAACGGCTCCGAACCACGGCCGCTAATCACGCATTACAGTCCACGCCATCACGTGCAGCGTGTCAGTGTCACTGCGCACAGACCGATCTGTTCAGGTCAAAAACAGAAACTCTTGTTTCGCTTCAGATCGTATAAATCTCTCATCTTTGCAACATCGAAGACATCAAAGGAATCTATGACCACCCCCACTGTGACGTCATACAGATGCGACAACCTCGTGTTTTGATGGCGCGTAATCAAACGCCACCTAGTTTGAATCTCCATGTTGTTGAGATGACGTCATTTAAAGTTGCTATGATCGAACATGTAACGTCAAAAATTGGCGACTTCCTGTTGCGTTTTTCCATAACGCTCCGCCATAACGCCTTTTTTGTGCAACTGGTATATATATATTCATATATATATATATATATATATATATATATATATATATATATATTCATATATACCAGTACAAAAAAGCCGTACTGTTGTTGTACTGTTCCTAGAAAAAAAAAAAAAACGTTTATTTTGATAATTGAATTCAAAAAGTGAAACTCATATTATATAGATTCATTACACACAGAGTGAAATATTTCAAGCGTTTATTTATTTTAATTTTGATGATTATGGCTTACAGCTAATGAAAACCACAGGGGGACAGAGAGGAGGCACAGGGGACAGATAGGAGGCACAGGGGACGGAGAGGAGGCACAGGGGACAGAGAGGAGGCACAGGGGGACAGAGAGGAGGCACAGGGGGACAGAGAGGAGGCACAGGGGACAGAGAGGAGGCACAGGGGGACAGAGAGGAGGCACAGGGGGACAGAGAGGAGGCAAAGGGGGCGGAGAGGATGCACAGGGGGACAGAGAGGAGGCACAGGGGACGGAGAGGAGGCACAGGGGGACAGAGAGGAGGCAAAGGGGGCGGAGAGGAGGCACAGGGGACAGAGAGGAGGCACAGGGGACAGAGAGGAGGCACAGGAGGACAGAGAGGAGGCACAGGGGGACAGAGAGGAGGCACAGGGGGACAGAGAGGAGGCACAGGGGGCGGAGAGGAGGCACAGGGGGCGCAGGGGACAGAGAGGAGGCACAGGGGACGGAGAGGAGGCACAGGGGACAGAGAGGAGGCACAGGGGACAGAGAGGAGGCACAGGGGACAGAGAGGAGGCACAGGGGGCGGAGAGGAGGCACAGGGGACAGAGAGGAGGCACAGGGGACAGAGAGGAGGCACAGGGGGACAGAGAGGAGGCACAGGGGGACAGAGAGGAGGCACAGGGGGCACAGGGGACAGAGAGGAGGCACAGGGGACAGATAGGAGGCACAGGGGACAGAGAGGAGGCACAGGGGACAGAGAGGAGGCACAGGGGACAGATAGGAGGCACAGGGGACAGAGAGGAGGCACAGGGGACAGAGAGGAGGCACAGGGGACAGAGAGGAGGCACAGGGGATGGAGAGGAGGCACAGGGGGACAGAGAGGAGGCACAGGGGACGGAGAGGAGGCACAGGGGGCACAGGGGACAGAGAGGAGGCACAGGGGCGGAGAGGGCGCACAGGGGGCGGAGAGGAGGCACAGGGGACGGAGAGGAGGCACAGGGGACGGAGAGGAGGCACAGGGGACAGAGAGGACTGATCTGTTCAGGTCAAAAACAGAAACTCTTGTTTCGCTTCAGATCGTATAAATCTCTCATCTTTGCAACATCGAAGACATCAAAGGAATCTATGACCACCCCCACTGTGACGTCATACAGATGCGACAACCTCGTGTTTTGATGGCGCGTAATCAAACCCCACCTAGTTTGAATCTCCATGTTGTTGAGATGACGTCATTTAAAGTTGCTATGATCGAACATGTAACGTCAAAAATTGGCGACTTCCTGTTGCGTTTTTCCATAACGCTCCGCCATAACGCCTTTTTTGTTGTTGCACAAAAAAGCCGTACTGTTGTTGTACTGTTCCTAGAAAAAAAAAAAAAACGTTTATTTTGATAATTGAATTCAAAAAGTGAAACTCATATTATATAGATTCATTACACACAGAGTGAAATATTTCACGCGTTTATTTAGTTTAATTTTGATGATTATGGCTTACTGCTAATGAAAACCACAGGGGGACAGAGAGGAGGCACAGGGGACAGAGAGGAGGCACAGGGGACGGAGAGGAGGCACAGGGGGACGGAGAGGAGGCACAGGGGACAGAGAGGAGGCACAGGGGGACAGAGAGGGGGCACAGGGGGACAGAGAGGAGGCAAAGGGGGCGGAGAGGATGCACAGGGGGACAGAGAGGAGGCACAGGGGACGGAGAGGAGGCACAGGGGGACAGAGAGGAGGCAAAGGGGGCGGAGAGGAGGCACAGGGGACAGAGAGGAGGCACAGGGGACAGAGAGGAGGCACAGGGGACAGAGAGGAGGCACAGGAGGACAGAGAGGAGGCACAGGGGACGGAGAGGAGGCACAGGGGGACAGAGAGGAGGCAAAGGGGCGGAGAGGAGGCACAGGGGACAGAGAGGAGGCACAGGGGACAGAGAGGAGGCACAGGGGACAGAGAGGAGGCACAGGAGGACAGAGAGGAGGCACAGGGGGACAGAGAGGAGGCACAGGGGGACAGAGAGGAGGCACAGGGGGCGGAGAGGAGGCACAGGGGGCACAGGGGACAGAGAGGAGGCACAGGGGACAGAGAGGAGGCATAGGGGACGGAGAGGAGGCACAGGGGACAGAGAGGAGGCTCAGGGGACAGAGAGGAGGCACAGGGGACAGAGAGGAGGCACAGGGGGCGGAGAGGAGGCACAGGGGACAGAGAGGAGGCACAGGGGACAGAGAGGAGGCAAAGGGGGACAGAGAGGAGGCACAGGGGGACAGAGAGGAGGCACAGGGGGACAGAGAGGAGGCACAGGGGACAGATAGGAGGCACAGGGGACAGATAGGAGGCACAGGGGACAGAGAGGAGGCACAGGGGACAGATAGGAGGCACAGGGGACAGAGAGGAGGCACAGGGGACAGAGAGGAGGCACAGGGGACAGATAGGAGGCACACGGGACAGAGAGGAGGCACAGGGGACAGAGAGGAGGCACAGGGGACAGAGAGGAGGCACAGGGGATGGAGAGGAGGCACAGGGGGACAGAGAGGAGGCACAGGGGACGGAGAGGAGGCACAGGGGGCACAGGGGACAGAGAGGAGGCACAGGGGACGGAGAGGAGGCACAGGGGACGGAGAGGAGGCACAGGGGACGGAGAGGAGGCACAAAAAAGTTGTTGCTGCACAAAAAAGCCGTACTGTTGTTGTACTGTTCCTAGAAAAAAAAAAAAAACGTTTATTTTGATAATTGAATTCAAAAAGTGAAACTCATATTATATAGATTCATTACACACAGAGTGAAATATTTCACGCGTTTATTTAGTTTAATTTTGATGATTATGGCTTACTGCTAATGAAAACCACAGGGGGACAGAGAGGAGGCACAGGGGACAGATAGGAGGCACAGGGGACGGAGAGGAGGCACAGGGGGACGGAGAGGAGGCACAGGGGACAGAGAGGAGGCACAGGGGGACAGAGAGGGGGCACAGGGGGACAGAGAGGAGGCAAAGGGGGCGGAGAGGATGCACAGGGGGACAGAGAGGAGGCACAGGGGACAGAGAGGAGGCACAGGGGGACAGAGAGGAGGCAAAGGGGGCGGAGAGGAGGCACAGGGGACAGAGAGGAGGCACAGGGGACAGAGAGGAGGCACAGGGGACAGAGAGGAGGCACAGGAGGACAGAGAGGAGGCACAGGGGACGGAGAGGAGGCACAGGGGGACAGAGAGGAGGCAAAGGGGGCGGAGAGGAGGCACAGGGGACAGAGAGGAGGCACAGGGGACAGAGAGGAGGCACAGGGGACAGAGAGGAGGCACAGGAGGACAGAGAGGAGGCACAGGGGGACAGAGAGGAGGCACAGGGGGACAGAGAGGAGGCACAGGGGGCGGAGAGGAGGCACAGGGGGCACAGGGGACAGAGAGGAGGCACAGGGGACAGAGAGGAGGCATAGGGGACGGAGAGGAGGCACAGGGGACAGAGAGGAGGCACAGGGGACAGAGAGGAGGCACAGGGGACAGAGAGGAGGCACAGGGGGCGGAGAGGAGGCACAGGGGACAGAGAGGAGGCACAGGGGACAGAGAGGAGGCAAAGGGGGACAGAGAGGAGGCACAGGGGGACAGAGAGGAGGCACAGGGGGACAGAGAGGAGGCACAGGGGACAGAGAGGAGGCACAGGGGACAGATAGGAGGCACAGGGGACAGAGAGGAGGCACAGGGGACAGATAGGAGGCACAGGGGACAGAGAGGAGGCACAGGGGACAGAGAGGAGGCACAGGGGACAGATAGGAGGCACAGGGGACAGAGAGGAGGCACAGGGGACAGAGAGGAGGCACAGGGGACAGAGAGGAGGCACAGGGGATGGAGAGGAGGCACAGGGGGACAGAGAGGAGGCACAGGGGACGGAGAGGAGGCACAGGGGGCACAGGGGACAGAGAGGAGGCACAGGGGACGGAGAGGAGGCACAGGGGACGGAGAGGAGGCACAGGGGACGGAGAGGAGGCACAAAAAAGTTGTTGCTGCACAAAAAAGCCGTACTGTTGTTGTACTGTTCCTAGAAAAAAAAAAAAAAACGTTTATTTTGATAATTGAATTCAAAAAGTGAAACTCATATTATATAGATTCATTACACACAGAGTGAAATATTTCACGCGTTTATTTAGTTTAATTTTGATGATTATGGCTTACTGCTAATGAAAACCACAGGGGGACAGAGAGGAGGCACAGGGGACAGATAGGAGGCACAGGGGACGGAGAGGAGGCACAGGGGGACGGAGAGGAGGCACAGGGGACAGAGAGGAGGCACAGGGGGACAGAGAGGAGGCACAGGGGGACAGAGAGGAGGCACAGGGGGACAGAGAGGAGGCAAAGGGGGCGGAGAGGATGCACAGGGGGACAGAGAGGAGGCACAGGGGACGGAGAGGAGGCACAGGGGGACAGAGAGGAGGCAAAGGGGGCGGAGAGGAGGCACAGGGGACAGAGAGGAGGCACAGGGGACAGAGAGGAGGCACAGGGGACAGAGAGGAGGCACAGGAGGACAGAGAGGAGGCACAGGGGACGGAGAGGAGGCACAGGGGGACAGAGAGGAGGCAAAGGGGGCGGAGAGGAGGCACAGGGGACAGAGAGGAGGCACAGGGGACAGAGAGGAGGCACAGGGGACAGAGAGGAGGCACAGGAGGACAGAGAGGAGGCACAGGGGGACAGAGAGGAGGCACAGGGGGACAGAGAGGAGGCACAGGGGGCGGAGAGGAGGCACAGGGGGCACAGGGGACAGAGAGGAGGCACAGGGGACAGAGAGGAGGCATAGGGGACGGAGAGGAGGCACAGGGGACAGAGAGGAGGCTCAGGGGACAGAGAGGAGGCACAGGGGACAGAGAGGAGGCACAGGGGGGGGAGAGGAGGCACAGGGGACAGAGAGGAGGCAAAGGGGGACAGAGAGGAGGCACAGGGGGACAGAGAGGAGGCACAGGGGGACAGAGAGGAGGCACAGGGGACAGATAGGAGGCACAGGGGACAGATAGGAGGCACAGGGGACAGAGAGGAGGCACAGGGGACAGATAGGAGGCACAGGGGACAGAGAGGAGGCACAGGGGACAGAGAGGAGGCACAGGGGACAGATAGGAGGCACACGGGACAGAGAGGAGGCACAGGGGACAGAGAGGAGGCACAGGGGACAGAGAGGAGGCACAGGGGATGGAGAGGAGGCACAGGGGGACAGAGAGGAGGCACAGGGGACGGAGAGGAGGCACAGGGGGCACAGGGGACAGAGAGGAGGCACAGGGGACGGAGAGGAGGCACAGGGGACGGAGAGGAGGCACAGGGGACGGAGAGGAGGCACAGGGGACGGAGAGGAGGCACAGGGGACATAATCTGAAGTAATTAGTTACTTTAGTGGACTGAACATAAACATGATTCTCTGAGTGAAATGTGACGTTTAAAGTAAATCATCAGAATCTTACTTGTACTGTACTTGAGTAAATGTACTTAGTTACTCCAGACTAAAGTAATAGTGCTGAAGCGTCATCTGCTGAATCCTGCAGCTGCTCAGCTGGTGAGAAGGTGAAGGGCGCCACCTAGTGCTTAATGAAGGAAACAGCTGGAGGAATGAATATCTTCATATTATGATTATTAGAGTGTTCCCCCCTTTTTTCACATTTTTGTTTTGGACTAATTATCCGAGCACATATATATATACATATATATAGAACCTCTGTTATCCTCTGTTTTAAAAACTTAGATTGTGATTACTGAATTTGTTTTATTGCCCAGCTCCAGTTTGTACGATTATAAGTGTGAGACTGCTATAATAATAATAATAATAATAATAATAATAATAATAATAATAATCCAAAGTAACACGTGTCTCACAATATAAAAGTGTAAAGTGAGACAGACAAAGTAACAAGTAGGAATTTAATGTCATTAAATAAAATGAGGGGGGGGGGGGGCCGGGAGAAACGGCTCCGAACCACGGCCGCTAATCACGCATTACAGTCCACGCCATCACGTGCAGCGTGTCAGTGTCACTGCGCACAGACTGATCTGTTCAGGTGACGGAGAGGAGGCACAGGGGGAATTCATCAGTGGGTGTAAAAGAGGAAGGAGCCAGAGAGAGAAACCGAAACACAGACTCAGTGACTCAGTCTGTGACTCAGTCTGTGACTCACACTGTGTCGGTGACTAAATGCAGCCGCTGGTCCAGGAAAGCTGAAGTGTGTTCGTCAGGTTCTCATCAGCCTGATCTCTGAAACAGTTCCTGATGTGTTGAACTCGAGGTGAAGCTCCTCTTTATTTACACCGTGTTCACTCACTTCTCTCATCCACTGTTCGTTTGTCTTCGTGACTTCAGCTTCGGTTATTAGGAGTTCACCAGGTTTCAGGTCTGTTCTTCAGGAACAGACACGGAGGAGCGGAGACCCGGTGGGTCGGTGAGTAAACTCTTGTTTTCTTAACGACAGGTTTTATCTCCACATGTGTTCACTGTGTGTTTCTATGTGTTGTGAGCGGAGAAGAGGAAACTGTTAGAATGATAACAGACAGTCTGTGGTCCTGGAGAACCGACCCCAAATACACTGGAGGAAGGTAGTTTAGAAAGCTCTGAAGGAAGTTTGGAGAAGGGGAAGGAGAGTAACACTTTACAAACAGTCACACTTTCAGTTTCCATCACACAATGTTCACAATGGGACTCAGAGTCTGAGTCTTCAGTCTGAACTCTGCAGAGATCGTAGCTGCAGAGTCTGAACCTCCGCTGCTCTGACTCGGTGTCATGAGTCAAACCAGCTGTTAACTCGTCTCTTCTTCCATTGATCCACATCCAGTTCTCACAGAGTGAAAGAAAGATGTCTGGGTTCAAGTCTCTGGTTGTGTTGATCCTCAACATGTGGACTCTCACCACAGCAGGTACGTGAAGTCTGATCTTACTCAGAAATCACAGGTTCTGTTTGAACGTAGTACTTTGTACAGGCATGTTGGTTTCCATCAGACGAAGCAGGAAACAGGAGAAATGATTGTGAAGGTTTATAACAACATAGAGAAACACATGTTCTCACTGAGCTGGAGGTGAAACAGTTCACACCAGATGTTGGGTTCTTTTATTCTTCATTGAAACTTGATCGTCAAAAGAACTGAGTTTTGGTTTTGAATCATTAACTTGAACTGATGCATATACGTTGTAGTGTGTGTGTGTGTGTGTGTGTGTGTGTGTGTGTGTGTGTGTGTGTGTGTGGAAACACTTGTGTCTCAATGTGGCCAGTGTGAGTCCATCTTTCTTTACGTCTAAATTTCCAGATCCTAAATTCTTCTCATCACAAAGAATGTTCAGATTTTGCTGAATCTCAAAGTCAATTTTCTAAATGAACATTTCTGTGATCAACACACAACTTTTCCAGCTTGGTGTGAATCTGAGCCTCTTTTAGTCCATATTGTTGGTTTGACAGTAAATGTACGTTACATATTCGAATGCCTCGTGTGGCAGGAGGTTGTTTTTGTGAAAGCAGCTCAGATAAAACTACTGCATGTTAACTGTCAACAGCCAAACAGACAGACAGTTCCATCAGGATATTTACATTCACAATCCGTCTGAGAGCAAATGCTCTAATTGCACTTTTAAAGAAGCTTCTATTCACCACAGTTGATCCTGAACTGGTTGTTTTTTTACCCGGTGTCTCACAGATGTTGAGGTCTCCTGCGTTTTAGCGGAGAGCTGCATCTTACCCTGCAGTTTTCAGCCTGGTACAGACCCAGTCATCCACTGGATGCAGGAGGCAGGAGAGACTCGTGTCCACTCCTACTACAGAGACAGAGACCAGTTTGATCACCAGAGCGAGCGCTTCAGAGGCCGGACATCGCTGTTCACAGAGCAGATCTCCAGAGGAAACGCCTCGATCAGGCTGACGGGGCTGCAGCTCCAGGACCAGGGCAGATACCAGTGCTACACCAGCATCATCACTGGAGACAAGGAGGATTCATTTATCAACCTGAGAGCAGATGGTAAAGAAACTCAGTGAAAACAGATCACAAATACTAGAAATGATATTTGTCTCTGATATAATTATAAAACAGATGAGGCTGGAGATGCACTTGCTGTTTAGTGTTCACATGACCAGATGCTTCATGAGCGTAGCTGCACGTTCTGGCTGTGTACTCTCAGCAGTGCCCTCTAGAGTATTTCACTAGATGGCACGACACAGAACTCAGATCAGATACAACTTCTGGATCTGCATTCTGGCAACACTGACATGTGACATGTTGAATATTAATCACAATATGTCAAATGAATGAAGAGCTCCAGACACGAGGAGGTAGAACTGCAGCAGGAAGACAGACACGCTGCAATGAGTCAGATAGAATTTCCGATTTTGATTGTTTCACTTTTGATTTCTTGGTTTATTCAAGGAGGTGAGAAGCCTGGTGGTGCTTTTTGTGACCTTTGACCCCACAGTGAAATGTTTGAGTGTCTGCACTGAAACAGACACTTGAACTTTCGTTTCAGGACAAATGTCAAAATGAAAGCAGGTAAACTCAGAGTATGTTTTTAAATTCCACTTGAACATACTTTGAAATGTGTTACAGTGTAAACGCATGGTGTGTGTTGAGCTCTCAGACGCAGCTCGCTGGCTTCCAGCTGATAAGATTTCATTCCCAGGAAGCCTGACATTCATGCAAGGTCGTTTGAACAAGGTCACAGAGTAGATTGAGTGCACGTGCACAAACAGACCTGGTTTCACAGCTGTGCCTCCTTCAAAATAAAATAAAACACTTTATAAAACCTTGTGACGACTTCAGAGAAAGTTGTGATTTTCTCTGGTGTTCATCACACGACTTCTTCTAAATTCACGTGCATCTTTCCTCAAAGTGAATCTCTGTTGTCTTGCAGCTCCGGTGCGTCACGTGGACATTGAGCAGGTGGAGAACAGCTTCACCTGCCGCTCAGAGGGGATCTACCCCGAGCCGCAGCTCACCTGGTCCACCAGGCCTCCGTCCACCGTGACCCTTCAGAACCAAACCTCAGTGAAGGAGACGGAGCAGCAGCTCTATGAGATCAGCAGCACACTGACACTGTCAGACAGAGACACTGTTCTGATCTGCAGCCTCAGCACTCGCAGTGGCAGGAGGAGCGCGGTGTGGTATCAACCCAGTACGTTTAATCTGCTCTATGGAACTGAACCTTTGCTTGTTTCACCGTACTGCTGCATATTTATATCTGCTCCTACAGATAACTGACATCTGATGATAGAAAATGTTCAGAAAGTCTCATCAGAGCCTGAAACCACATTCTGACAACGATGATATTATTTGATCCCTTTTCTTCTCAGCTCCCGTCCATGTGTCACCGAGTGGAACAACAACAATCCACTGCACTGGTCCAAACACCAAACCCCCGACACACCTGCTGTGGAAGTTCAACCACAGTCAGATCATTGTGGACCAGACCGGGGTCGACGGCCCCCCCAGGGTCTCAGAGCAGTGGAGGCAGCAGGTGGAGGATGTGTCAGCGTCAGGCAGCCTCACGCTGCACCTCTTATCTTCAGATCACCAGGGAACGTTCACCTGTGAACTCAGTAGTGAAGAGGAGACGCATTTCATCAACAGCTACGTGACGATAGAGGAAGGTAAGATCCCATGAGACGAGAACTGATTGATGAAATCCTCAGAGCGACTGTCAGACCTTAGGCTAGTGCAGTGAGCCCTGGGTTCCTCCTGGTGGAGCAGATCCCCCAGGGCTCCGTCCTCCAGCTCATCAGGAGCATCATGTCCACATGTTGTCAGGAGAACATACAGGAACGAGGAGGCCACACACACACACACTACACTTTACACTGAAGACACATCACTGCACTTTGTTGATGCTACAGTTCTACTCTCTGAATTACAGGTTGTTCAGGTTCAGTTGCACTAATTGTGGTCGGAGTACTCGTGTGTGTATTAGGAGCTGGAGCAGGATTCTTCTACTTTGATAGACTAAAGGTAAATATTAATATTTACAATAATTCTGCTGTTCATTTATTATGTGTTGTTTCTTCTAATGATTATTTATTTTGAACAAACCCAAAACAGACCATCCACAAATCAGATTCTACAGAGATGAAACCTTCACTGTAAGTTTACTGTATATTCTGTACTGAGAGTTACAATATTCTGCTCTAAAGAATAACCCTGTTGTCATGGAGATGCTGTAAACTACTTTATTCTTGTCACGTTGCTCTAACAGCTTCATCTCAGCTGCATCAGCAGACACATCCTAAAGCATCAGTTTCTGAGAGTTCGTTCAAAAACCATATCGATATTAGAGTGAAAGAAAATCTGATACCGATATATCGGCCAATAAATTTATGAAAAAGATTTGAGTGATTCCTAAGATGTCGTTATCAAACCCTTACGGCAAAGAAATGTAACTGAGACTTGATATTTTACAGTTTAACCATGAACTGCATTATTAATAACACAAATACAAAGAACTTTAATTAAAAAATGTGTATTTATGTAAAATGTAACATCTATTAGTATCGTTCATTCTGTAAAATGAAAGTTTCTATATCAGCAAACATGAAGCAGATGTGTCTGTGAACGTCTCGGATAATTTCATCTGTTATTTCTGTCATTTCCTGGAGGAGATGTTTGTCTCAGGTTTGTGGAGCAAAAGCAAAAGGACAAAGAAATGCATGATATGAAAAAAGAAGTTCAATGGATTCAATAAGATTAAGAGAGAAAGAAAATGTCCTGATGTTTGATAGTTTCACATCTTCTGCAGTTTGTGTTTATGACTAATGAAGAATAAAAATACAGGAGATTAAGATTTCAGCAGTCTGACCTATTTTGTTTACAGGTCAGACAATGAAGAAAATTGTGTTGGGCCATGGTTTTGTGTGAAACCACACTTCGGCCTACACAAAGACCAACAACTATCTCAGGATGAAGAAGAGGAGTCGAACACGTAGAAGATGAAGACGTCAACTTGGAAAGACGAGGAGGTCACAGAGCTTTAGGTGATGAGGCCGACGTCGGTTTCCATGTGAACGAGTCCGACCCGGAAAATATCCTGCTGCCTTCTTCTTCTGTGAAAGACCAAACGGCTTCAGTCACTGAACCATCAAACCCATTTGAATCCAGCTGCTGGTTTGAGGTGGAGACATAGTGCTGCTTTAGTCTGACACGTTCAGCAGACTCACACAACCTGAACCAGGTTAAAGCTGAATTCCTGTTTCTGCACTGGAAAGAATTTACACATTAGTATTTTATATCTGGTGTTGTTTTATATTTATTAAAATGTATTGATCTAAATCTGTGTGGTATCTTTCTGTATTTGACACATTTAGGATTAAAGCTTAAATACAGAACAGAGGAGGACTGCTCATGACTTTGGTGAACTTCTATCTTGTCCTCTAGCGCCACCTGCAGTTCCAAGCTTCCATTTATCCACTGAAATCTGTAAATGAATCTACAAATGTCTTCTCCTCTGGTTCCACCGTGTGGTCACTGATGGTTCCAACACTTCCTGAGATCTTCTGTTGTTCCTCAGGGGTCTTTAACTAAAATTGCAAAGAGGTCCAGATATCAACCCTCCTCCCCTTCTGGGGTCCGGATAATTAGAGACGTACAAATATGGGCTCTGACTAAATCAGTTTAATTAAAATTTTTTTTGCACATGGCTGCTTTTGTAACAACACAAAATCAAACACAAACTGGCCAAAACACAATGCCTATGCTGGACAAACATGAAACACAGTGCAATAAACATTCTGTCTTGGAATTTGCATATTGTCTACATTCCTTTTAACCATAAAGATGTAACTTCCTCAAAGACAAACATGTAAAGTGCTTTAGAACTGAGCTGAGGATTGGGCTCAGGGCCGTTCTCAAACAGGTGTGTAAATGTTCATTAGTCGTTCTTGAACCGTATTTGGTCTTAATAATGTTAAGTGTTGAGAATGATGATTCGCATCTGTATGTGGAGCCAGACATCGTCAAGGGGTGTTCTGCCACTGTAGTGAGACCAGGGGAAACTCTCTCAGGTACAGTCTGTAGCCAGGAGCTGGCAGCATCACTAACTCCACACTGCTGAGCAGTGTCACTAACATCAGTTGACTACGTGAACTTTGACAGCGCATGCACGATCTGCGTCAAAGGTCCCACAAGCCAACTTCACCCGTGTTTATGTTTTTATCATTTCGACAGATTTCTGTTTTTTTTATATATATTTTGTGTAACGTCTGATTGTTTGTGTGTATGAGGACAACGATGTGTGTGTGTGTGTTGTGTCTGTGTGAACTGACCTGTGGTCTGTATTGTAGCCAGTTTGTTCCTTCCAGAGGGAAGGAGGGATTCAGGAGGGAAAACAGATTTAAAAAGGACTCGTACAAGAGAACCCGACTTCACAGATTTGAATCTTCAGCTATAACCGCTTTGTCTCTTTTAGAGCCGCTAACTGTCAATGCAACGACTGATGACCCCTCCCCTCCCACCCCCCCTCCATGATGGCACATGAGTGAGGAAACCACTATGTCGCAATGCATTCTGGATCCTTTGGGTTCGAGGAGGCGTCTTCCGTGCGTCTTCGTGGACGACGCTTCCCGCTTTTTCATTTCTGCCATTTTGTTTTCGTTGGTTTGTTGGAAACGAAACTTGCATGTGTCTGTTTTTGCCACTTAGTGAAAAAACTATGAACTTTATAAAGTTAAAGAAGAAAAAAACCTGAAATGAAACGAAACACGTTGAAACTCTTTAGGAGTTTTTACAGATTTGCATCGTTTTTCTCTGAATCTTTTTTTTCTTTGGTTTCATGGGAACATTTCTACAGAAAAATCTCCGAGTGGAGTTACACTCTTTATTTTCATTTGTTTTTCTCACGCAAGAAATCAACTCTTAATATCATATTTTTGGTTATATGTCAAATAGTTTTCCCTAAATAGAGGAAAGAATTATATATAAGTATATATATATATATATATATATATATATATAAATAAATAAAATTTTATCAACAGCAGAGGCTGCTGATTTAGTGAAATACCACCGGGTACTGGACTATAATCTGTCAGAAGCTATAATCATATTTCTTTGTGGTTCTGATGGTGTAACTGAACCCATCGTTTTTATGATGGTGTGTGTGTGTGTGGGGGGTGGGGGGTGGATAACAGATTTGTAGGTTTTAATTCCTCTTCGGCTCGTCTGAAAGAAACAAAGAAAAATCCCTCGTCGCTTTCATCATCGATGACAGAACAAAGACGTTTACACACAAATACAATTTAATTTAAACTTCACTAATAATAATAATCTGTCTTTTTAAAGACTTAATACAAAAGCTGTTGTCTTCTGTCCCCGTATCGAGCTGAACCAGATTGTCCTCGGACTTCAGAGGGAAAACGATGTGAAATCAGACGTGAGATCCGTTTCCCGTGGTTTTCTTGTATTGATGAAGCCGAGCGACGGGGGAATCGAACCTGTTGAGTGAAATGTCCCGTTTCAGACGTGTCTTCTGTCCTCGACCCTCAGAACCATTCAGTGTTTCCTGAATTCAGACTCAAGCTTTTCCCCTTTTTTTTTTTATATCATATTCTGACGGCGTCGTTCATTTTATGTCCGATTATCTTCCAGCCGCCACAGAAACAATTCGACCCTCAGCTGAAAGTGTAAATAATTAATGTAAATAATTTATTAAGCGAATGTACCAGATGTTTCCTGGTTCTTGCTCCTCACTGAGGATTTACGTCTTTAGTTTTTGTAGCTTTATATCATTTTGAATTTAATATTTTGGGGGTTTTGGTACAAATGAGCCATTTTAAGATTTCACCCTGGATTCTGGAGAAAGAATTAGTTAAATCGAGGGAAAGATGATGGTTAAAAAACAGTTGGTTGTTGTTCTGTTCTTCTTAACTCTGACCTGGTTTGTTTTTAAAAGAAGAAAAACGTGAGCATGAAAAGACGGAGAAGGAACGATGATGATTTTCAGTTTTAATGTGACGAGGACGTCGCACTGAAGGGAATGAAGTTGTCCTTAAGGAGTCAGCGAACTTTGAAGGACACTTAGAAGGGGACACGTCTGGAATGGGACGAGCTGCGGACGAACGAGAGGTGACTTTTCCTTTGAGATGTGAACGAGGGAGCAGGGGGGGTGTTTAAAGGGATAAATATTCAGAATGGATCGTAGCCAGGAGCCTATTCGAAGGTTTTTACGATGTTGGAGGAAGGAGGACGTTGAAGGACGAAGTGGAACAGAGCCAGGAGCTTCCTGACGTACGAGGTCTGTGGGGGTGGTGGGAGCGGGGGGGGTTCAGCAGCTGCTAGATTAAAGACGAAACTGTTCTTTGTAGTTTTTCCATCTTTTTTAATTTCATCATATTGTTGATCTGTTCTCATCCAGTCGCTCCGGTGTACAAACCAACTGACTCTTAACGTCATCGCTCTGTATCATAGTAAATAAAAATGATTTTCAGAAATGAAAAACTCTAAAACAAGTTTCTTTTTCTTTTCTCTCCATAATGTTTCCAAATAAAAAAAATCTTCTTTTCCAAAACTGCTCCGAGTCTCTTTTTCTTCCTTTTAATTTTACTTTAACTGAAATGTTCCTGTGAGATGATGACGTCGTCGTCTGTTGGATTAATGAATCATTTCTCCGCGTCAAGAAACTTTGACAGGAAATAAGATCTGTAGTAAAATATATAAAAGTTTTAGTTGTAGCAGTCAGCTGGAGAGAGTTTATATATTTTGCTTAATTTCACACAATGATTTGTCTATGGTGTTAGAGTAACTACATGTACTTAGTTACTCCAGACTAAAGTAATCATCATCTGCTGAATCCTGCAGCTGCTCAGCTGGTGAGAAGGTGAAGGGCGCCACCTAGTGTTTAATGGAGGAAACAGCTGGAGGAATGAATATCTTCATATTATCATGATTATTAGAGTGTTCCCCCCTTTTTTCACATTTTTGTTTTGGACTAATTATCCGAGCACATATATATATGTATATATAGAACCTCTGTTATCCTCTGTTTTAAAAACTTAGATTGTGATTACTGAATTTGTTTTATTGCCCAGCTCCAGTTTGTACGATTATAAGTGTGAGACTGCTATAATAATAATAATAATAATAATAATAATAATAAACCAAAGTAACACGTGTCTCACAATATAAAAGTGTAAAGTGAGACAGACAAAGTAACAAGTAGGAATTTAATGTCATTAAATAAAATGAGGGGGGGGGGGGCCGGGAGAAACGGCTCCGAACCACGGCCGCTAATCACGCATTACAGTCCACGCCATCACGTGCAGCGTGTCAGTGTCACTGCGCACAGACCGATCTGTTCAGGTCAAAACAGAAACTCTTGTTTCGCTTCAGATCGTATAAATCTCTCATCTTTGCAACATCGAAGACATCAAAGGAATCTATGACCACCCCCACTGTGACGTCATACAGATGCGACAACCTCGTGTTTTGATGGCGCGTAATCAAACGCCACCTAGTTTGAATCTCCATGTTGTTGAGATGACGTCATTTAAAGTTGCTATGATCGAACATGTAACGTCAAAAATTGGCGACTTCCTGTTGCGTTTTTCCATAACGCTCCGCCATAACGCCTTTTTTGTGCAACTGGTATATATATATTCATATATACCAGTACAAAAAAGCCGTACTGTTGTTGTACTGTTCCTAGAAAAAAAAAAAAAAACGTTTATTTTGATAATTGAATTCAAAAAGTGAAACTCATATTATATAGATTCATTACACACAGAGTGAAATATTTCAAGCGTTTATTTATTTTAATTTTGATGATTATGGCTTACAGCTAATGAAAACCACAGGGGGACAGAGAGGAGGCACAGGGGACAGATAGGAGGCACAGGGGACGGAGAGGAGGCACAGGGGACAGAGAGGAGGCACAGGGGGACAGAGAGGAGGCACAGGGGGACAGAGAGGAGGCACAGGGGACAGAGAGGAGGCACAGGGGGACAGAGAGGAGGCACAGGGGGACAGAGAGGAGGCAAAGGGGGCGGAGAGGATGCACAGGGGGACAGAGAGGAGGCACAGGGGACGGAGAGGAGGCACAGGGGGACAGAGAGGAGGCAAAGGGGGCGGAGAGGAGGCACAGGGGACAGAGAGGAGGCACAGGGGACAGAGAGGAGGCACAGGAGGACAGAGAGGAGGCACAGGGGGACAGAGAGGAGGCACAGGGGGACAGAGAGGAGGCACAGGGGGCGGAGAGGAGGCACAGGGGGCGCAGGGGACAGAGAGGAGGCACAGGGGACGGAGAGGAGGCACAGGGGACAGAGAGGAGGCACAGGGGACAGAGAGGAGGCACAGGGGACAGAGAGGAGGCACAGGGGGCGGAGAGGAGGCACAGGGGACAGAGAGGAGGCACAGGGGACAGAGAGGAGGCACAGGGGGACAGAGAGGAGGCACAGGGGGACAGAGAGGAGGCACAGGGGGCACAGGGGACAGAGAGGAGGCACAGGGGACAGAGAGGAGGCACAGGGGACAGAGAGGAGGCACAGGGGACAGAGAGGAGGCACAGGGGACAGATAGGAGGCACAGGGGACAGAGAGGAGGCACAGGGGACAGAGAGGAGGCACAGGGGACAGAGAGGAGGCACAGGGGACGGAGAGGAGGCACAGGGGGACAGAGAGGAGGCACAGGGGACGGAGAGGAGGCACAGGGGGCACAGGGGACAGAGAGGAGGCACAGGGGCGGAGAGGGCGCACAGGGGGCGGAGAGGAGGCACAGGGGACGGAGAGGAGGCACAGGGGACGGAGAGGAGGCACAGGGGACAGAGAGGACTGATCTGTTCAGGTCAAAAACAGAAACTCTTGTTTCGCTTCAGATCGTATAAATCTCTCATCTTTGCAACATCGAAGACATCAAAGGAATCTATGACCACCCCCACTGTGACGTCATACAGATGCGACAACCTCGTGTTTTGATGGCGCGTAATCAAACCCCACCTAGTTTGAATCTCCATGTTGTTGAGATGACGTCATTTAAAGTTGCTATGATCGAACATGTAACGTCAAAAATTGGCGACTTCCTGTTGCGTTTTTCCATAACGCTCCGCCATAACGCCTTTTTTGTTGTTGCACAAAAAAGCCGTACTGTTGTTGTACTGTTCCTAGAAAAAAAAAAAAAAACGTTTATTTTGATAATTGAATTCAAAAAGTGAAACTCATATTATATAGATTCATTACACACAGAGTGAAATATTTCACGCGTTTATTTAGTTTAATTTTGATGATTATGGCTTACTGCTAATGAAAACCACAGGGGGACAGAGAGGAGGCACAGGGGACAGATAGGAGGCACAGGGGACGGAGAGGAGGCACAGGGGGACGGAGAGGAGGCACAGGGGACAGAGAGGAGGCACAGGGGGACAGAGAGGGGGCACAGGGGGACAGAGAGGAGGCAAAGGGGGCGGAGAGGATGCACAGGGGGACAGAGAGGAGGCACAGGGGACGGAGAGGAGGCACAGGGGGACAGAGAGGAGGCAAAGGGGGCGGAGAGGAGGCACAGGGGACAGAGAGGAGGCACAGGGGACAGAGAGGAGGCACAGGGGACAGAGAGGAGGCACAGGAGGACAGAGAGGAGGCACAGGGGACGGAGAGGAGGCACAGGGGGACAGAGAGGAGGCAAAGGGGGCGGAGAGGAGGCACAGGGGACAGAGAGGAGGCACAGGGGACAGAGAGGAGGCACAGGGGACAGAGAGGAGGCACAGGAGGACAGAGAGGAGGCACAGGGGGACAGAGAGGAGGCACAGGGGGACAGAGAGGAGGCACAGGGGACAGAGAGGAGGCACAGGGGGCACAGGGGACAGAGAGGAGGCACAGGGGACAGAGAGGAGGCATAGGGGACGGAGAGGAGGCACAGGGGACAGAGAGGAGGCACAGGGGACAGAGAGGAGGCACAGGGGACAGAGAGGAGGCACAGGGGGCGGAGAGGAGGCACAGGGGACAGAGAGGAGGCACAGGGGACAGAGAGGAGGCAAAGGGGGACAGAGAGGAGGCACAGGGGGACAGAGAGGAGGCACAGGGGGACAGAGAGGAGGCACAGGGGACAGAGAGGAGGCACAGGGGACAGAGAGGAGGCACAGGGGACAGAGAGGAGGCACAGGGGACAGATAGGAGGCACAGGGGACAGAGAGGAGGCACAGGGGACAGAGAGGAGGCACAGGGGACAGATAGGAGGCACAGGGGACAGAGAGGAGGCACAGGGGACAGAGAGGAGGCACAGGGGACAGAGAGGAGGCACAGGGGACAGAGAGGAGGCACAGGGGGACAGAGAGGAGGCACAGGGGGCGGAGAGGAGGCACAGGGGGCACAGGGGACAGAGAGGAGGCACAGGGGACGGAGAGGAGGCACAGGGGACGGAGAGGAGGCACAGGGGACGGAGAGGAGGCACAAAAAAGTTGTTGCTGCACAAAAAAGCCGTACTGTTGTTGTACTGTTCCTAGAAAAAAAAAAAAAAACGTTTATTTTGATAATTGAATTCAAAAAGTGAAACTCATATTATATAGATTCATTACACACAGAGTGAAATATTTCACGCGTTTATTTAGTTTAATTTTGATGATTATGGCTTACTGCTAATGAAAACCACAGGGGGACAGAGAGGAGGCACAGGGGACAGATAGGAGGCACAGGGGACGGAGAGGAGGCACAGGGGGACGGAGAGGAGGCACAGGGGACAGAGAGGAGGCACAGGGGGACAGAGAGGAGGCACAGGGGGACAGAGAGGAGGCACAGGGGGACAGAGAGGAGGCAAAGGGGGCGGAGAGGATGCACAGGGGGACAGAGAGGAGGCACAGGGGACGGAGAGGAGGCACAGGGGGACAGAGAGGAGGCAAAGGGGGCGGAGAGGAGGCACAGGGGACAGAGAGGAGGCACAGGGGACAGAGAGGAGGCACAGGGGACAGAGAGGAGGCACAGGGGACAGAGAGGAGGCACAGGGGACGGAGAGGAGGCACAGGGGGACAGAGAGGAGGCAAAGGGGGCGGAGAGGAGGCACAGGGGACAGAGAGGAGGCACAGGGGACAGAGAGGAGGCACAGGGGACAGAGAGGAGGCACAGGAGGACAGAGAGGAGGCACAGGGGGACAGAGAGGAGGCACAGGGGGACAGAGAGGAGGCACAGGGGGCGGAGAGGAGGCACAGGGGGCACAGGGGACAGAGAGGAGGCACAGGGGACAGAGAGGAGGCATAGGGGACGGAGAGGAGGCACAGGGGACAGAGAGGAGGCTCAGGGGACAGAGAGGAGGCACAGGGGACAGAGAGGAGGCACAGGGGGCGGAGAGGAGGCACAGGGGACAGAGAGGAGGCAAAGGGGGACAGAGAGGAGGCACAGGGGGACAGAGAGGAGGCACAGGGGGACAGAGAGGAGGCACAGGGGACAGATAGGAGGCACAGGGGACAGATAGGAGGCACAGGGGACAGAGAGGAGGCACAGGGGACAGATAGGAGGCACAGGGGACAGAGAGGAGGCACAGGGGACAGAGAGGAGGCACAGGGGACAGATAGGAGGCACACGGGACAGAGAGGAGGCACAGGGGACAGAGAGGAGGCACAGGGGACAGAGAGGAGGCACAGGGGATGGAGAGGAGGCACAGGGGGACAGAGAGGAGGCACAGGGGACGGAGAGGAGGCACAGGGGGCACAGGGGACAGAGAGGAGGCACAGGGGACGGAGAGGAGGCACAGGGGACGGAGAGGAGGCACAGGGGACGGAGAGGAGGCACAGGGGACGGAGAGGAGGCACAGGGGACGGAGAGGAGGCACAGGGGACATAATCTGAAGTAATTAGTTACTTTAGTGGACTGAACATAAACATGATTCTCTGAGTGAAATGTGACGTTTAAAGTAAATCATCAGAATCTTACTTGTACTGTACTTGAGTAAATGTACTTAGTTACTCCAGACTAAAGTAATAGTGCTGAAGCGTCATCTGCTGAATCCTGCAGCTGCTCAGCTGGTGAGAAGGTGAAGGGCGCCACCTAGTGCTTAATGAAGGAAACAGCTGGAGGAATGAATATCTTCATATTATGATTATTAGAGTGTTCCCCCCTTTTTTCACATTTTTGTTTTGGACTAATTATCCGAGCACATATATATATACATATATATAGAACCTCTGTTATCCTCTGTTTTAAAAACTTAGATTGTGATTACTGAATTTGTTTTATTGCCCAGCTCCAGTTTGTACGATTATAAGTGTGAGACTGCTATAATAATAATAATAATAATAATAATAATAATAATAACTAGGGCTACGTTGTAGCACTGACGGGCCCGAGCACCCGCACGTTGAAGCCTGTTGCGGTCGGTGGAGAGAGCGATCAATGACCAAGCGCACGTCTCCGCGTTGCACGCGTTTTGCGCACTGCGGCAAGGACAAACGCTTCACTTCCTGCGTCCGTCGAGCGACGTCGATCCTTGCCTGCTAATTGCTCATTACGATCCACGCCGTCAATTGCACAACACACTGTGAACATTTTATGTAAATCGAATGATAGTTGTAAAACAAAGCTTACTTCCTGTTGCCAGTAGGTGGCGCCATCACTATTATTACCTACAGACTGATATATCTCTTCAAGTAGGGGCTCTGATGTAGCGTGAGCAATTTTGTGTCAATCGGACAATGTTACAACAACTTAATTTTCACACTGATCAGTAGGTGGCGCTATGACCCTGAACTAATATTAATATATGGATGTGTTCAGGTCAAGATTGTGATCATAGGTCAGCAGTTTGGAGCCGGTTGGATAATGCAGAGTCGATTTACAAAGTACTTCCTGTGTCATGGTGAATCAGTAGGTGGCGCTATGACACTGAGGAAATATTGACACGTGGAGCTGTTCAGGCTTGGACTATAATCATGTGACAGAAGTTTGGCGGTGATGGGACAATGCACACTGGAGTTATGACAACATCGTCTCCTTTGGCGAAGGATGATCCTTCGCCGCACCTCAATGTTTACACGGTTTGAGGAAATGTCACAATTCTGACCATGATCCATTGACTTCTCTCAGCTCATTTGAGCTGTATATTGTTAAGCAGCCAGGAGCAGTGCATCAAAGTATAAAACATGTCACTTCCTGTAGCCACCAGGGGGCGCTGTGATTTTAAGTCATAATTTCTGTGTAGATGTCATCAGGCCGGGACACTTGTCTTACATGTCTAGTTTGGACTCGATTGGTCCATGTATGTCCGAGATACAGAACCTCGTGTTTTGATGGCGTGTAATCAAACTTTGAGGCCACGCCACGGTCACACCGTGTGACGAAAAATCGATCTTTGAGTTAGTTTTGATCTCCGTCTTGTTGTGATGACACTCATCTCAATTTGAAGTTGATCAGATAAAAGCCCTGGGACAAGTATATCAAAGTATAAATGTGGAATATGGCCAAAATGGCCACTAAAGTCAAAATGGCGGGCTTCCTGTTTGGTCGAGCATATCTATCCAAGAGACTTATTTGTTTGTTATGAAAAGACACATGTCCCTGTCGATTTTTGTACATGTCGGCCAATCGTAGTGCCGGGGCTGCACTTTAGGTGGCGCTAGTCAGTTATTATGCCACGCCCATTTCTTAAAACCATCTTAATGTCTGCAGGGGGGGGCTGTTGCTACACAAATGTAGTTTGAGGGAGTTTGAACCTCCAACACCGAAGTTATAGTAATTTCGTGTGTCACGGCGAGGTGATGAAATTTGACGCCACGCCACTATTATGGCGTTTGACGAAAAGTCACAGTAATCTTATGCCTTCATTATCAATGTCTTGAGACCCATTTGACACAGGTTTGACGTGGCTGCGGGCAGTGGGTGAGGAGGAATACCTCCACGTGTAAGACATTCCAAAAACAAGACATTTCCTGTTGCCACCAGGGGGCGCTGTGATTTTAAGTCATGATTTCTGTGCAGATGTCATCAGGCCGGGACTCTTGTCTTACGTGTCTAGTTTGGACTCGATTGGACCATGTATGTCCGAGATACAGAACCTCGTGTTTTGATGGCGTGTAATCAAACTTTGACGCCACGCCACGGTCACACCGTGTGACGAAAAATCGATCTTTGAGTTAGTTTTGATCTCCGTCTTGTTGTGATGACACTCATCTCAATTTGAAGTTGATCAGATAAAAGCCCTGGGACAAGTATATCAAAGTATAAATGTGGAATATGGCCAAAATGGCCACTAAAGTCAAAATGGCGGGCTTCCTGTTTGGTCGAGCATATCTATCCAAGAGACTTATTTGTTTGTTATGAAAAGACACATGTCCCTGTCGATTTTTGGACATGTCGGCCAATCGTAGTGCCGGGGCTGCACTTTAGGTGGCGCTAGTCAGTTATTATGCCACGCCCATTTCTTAAAACCATCTGAATGTCTGCAGGGGGGGGCTGTTGCTACACAAATGTAGTTTGAGGGAGTTTGAACCTCCAATACCGAATTTATAGTAATTTCGTGTGTCACGGCGAGGTGATGAACTTTGACGCCACGCCACTATTATGGCGTTGGACGAAAAGTTACAGTAATCTTATGCCTTCATTATCAATGTCTTGAGACCCATTTGACACAGGTTTGACGTGGCTGCGGGCAGTGGGTGAGGAGGAATACCTCCACGTGTAAGAGGTTCCAAAAACAAGACATTTCCTGTTGCCACCAGGGGGCGCTGTGATTTTAAGTCATGATTTCTGTGTAGATGTCATCAGGCCGGGACTCTTGTCTTACATGTCTAGTTTGGACTCGATTGGACCATGTATGTCCGAGATACAGAACCTCGTGTTTTGATGGCGTGTAATCAAATTTTGACGCCACGCCACGGTCACACCGTGTGACGAAAAATCGATCTTTGAGTTAGTTTTGATCTCCGCCTTGTTGTGATGACACACATCTCAATTAGAAGTTGATCAGATAAAGGCCCTGGGACAAGTACATCAAAGTAAAAATGTGGAATATGGCCAAAATGGCCACTAAAACCAAAATGGCGGGCTTCCTGTTGCGTTTTTCATAATGCTCCTTGAGACTTTTTTTCATGATTGGTCACGATACACCTGGGCTACGATTTTTGTGAAGATCGGTCAAAGGGAAACCTAGGGGCTGCGTTCCAGGGGGCGCTGTTGAGCCATTTTGCCACGCCCATTTCAAATTACTCCAGAATAATAAAATATCCGTAGGCCTTGAATTTCCTGCAAAGTTTCATAACTTTTTGAGCATGTCTAGGCCCTGAAAAAGTCCCCCAAAGGGAAATAATAATAACTAGGGCTACGTTGTAGCACTGACGGGCCCGAGCACCCGCACGTTGAAGCCTGTTGCGGTCGGTGGAGAGAGCGATCAATGACCAAGCGCACGTCTCCGCGTTGCACGCGTTTTGCGCACTGCGGCAAGGACAAACGCTTCACTTCCTGCGTCCGTCGAGCGACGTCGATCCTTGCCTGCTAATTGCTCATTACGATCCACGCCGTCAATTGCACAACACACTGTGAACATTTTATGTAAATCGAATGATAGTTGTAAAACAAAGCTTACTTCCTGTTGCCAGTAGGTGGCGCCATCACTATTATTACCTGCAGACCAATATATCTCTTCAAGTAGGGGCTCTGATGTACCGTGAGCAATTTTGTGTCAATCGGACAATGTTACAACAACTTAATTTTCACACTGATCAGTAGGTGGCGCTATGACCCTGAACTAATATTAATACATGGATGTGTTCAGGTCAAGATTGTGATCATAGGTCAGCAGTTCGGAGCCGGTTGGATAATGCAGAGTGGATTTACAAAGTACTTCCTGTTTCATGGCGAATCAGTAGGTGGCGCTATGACACTGAGGAAATATTGACACATGGAGCTGTTCAGGCTTGGACTATAATCAAGTGACAGAAGTTTGGCGGTGATAGGACAATTCACACTGGAGTTATGACAACATCGTGTCCTTTGGCGAAGGATGATCCTTCGCCGCACCTCAACGTTTAAACGGTTTGAGGAAATGTCACAATTCTGACCATGGTCAAATGACTTGACTGAGCTCTTTTGAGCTGTATATTGTAAAGCAGCCAGGAGCAGTGCATCAAAGTATAAAACATGTCACTTCCTGTAGCCAGCAGGTGGCGCTGTGATTTTAAGTCATAATTTCTGTGTAGATGTCATCAGGCTGGGACACTTGTCTTACATGTCTAGTTTGGACTTGATTGGTCCATGTATGTCCGAGATACAGAACCTCGTGTTTTGATGGCGTGTAATCAAACTTTGAGGACACGCCACGGTCACACCGTGTGACGAAAAATCGATCTTTGAGTTAGTTTTGATCTCCGTCTTGTTGTGATGACACTCATCTCAATTTGAGGTTGATCAGATAAAAGCCCTGGGACAAGTATATCAAAGTATAAATGTGGAATATGGGCAAAATGGCCACTAAAGTCAAAATGGCGGGCTTCCTGTTTGGTCGAGCATATCTATCCAAGAGACTTATTTGTTTGTTATGAAAAGACACATGTCCCTGTCGATTTTTGTACATGTCGGCCAATCGTAGTGCCGGGACTGCACTTTAGGGGGCGCTAGTCAGTTATTATGCCACGCCCATTTCTTAAAACCATCTGAATGTCTGCAGGGGGGGGCTGTTGCTACACAAATGTAGTTTGAGGGAGTTTGAACCTCCAACACCGAAGTTATAGTAATTTCGTGTGTCATGGCGAGTTGATGAACTTTGATGCCACGCCACTATTATGGCGTTTGACGAAAAGTCACAGTAATCTTATGCCTTCATGAACAATGTCTTGAGACCCATTTGACACAGGTTTGACGTGGCTGCGGGCAGTGGGTGAGGAAGAATACCTCCACGTGTAAGAGGTTCCAAAAACACGACATTTCCTGTTGCCACCAGGGGGCGCTGTGATTTTAAGTCATGATTTCTGTGTAGATGTCATCAGGCCGGGACTCTTGTCTTACGTGTCTAGTTTGGACTCGATTGGACCACGTATGTCCGAGATACAGAACCTCGTGTTTTGATGGCGTGTAATCAAATTTTGACGCCACGCCACGGTCACACCGTGTGACGAAAAATCGATCTTTGAGTTAGTTTTGATCTCCGTCTTGTTGTGATGACACTCATCTCAATTAGAAGTTGATCAGATAAAAGCCCTGGGACAAGTACATCAAAGTAAAAATGTGGAATATGGCCAAAATGGCCACTAAAACCAAAATGGCGGACTTCCTGTTGCGTTTTTCATAATGCTCCTTGAGACTTTTTTTCATGATTGGTCACGATACACCTGGGCTACGATTTTTGTGAAGATCGGTCAAAGGGAAACCTAGGGGCTGTGTTCCAGGGGGCGCTGTTGAGCCATTTTGCCACGCCCATTTCAAATTACTCCAGAATACGTAAATTTTCACCACTTTCTAATTTTGTGCAAAGTTTGGTAAGAAGTTCAGCATGTTAAAGCCCTCAAAAAGCCAATTCACTTTAGTCACAATAATCCTTTCAATTTCAATAGGGCCTCTCACCATTCGGTGCTCGGGCCCTAATAATAAAAATCCTTTCAATTTCAATAGGGCCTCTCACCATTCGGTGCTCGGGCCCTAATAATAATCCAAAGTAACACGTGTCTCACAATATAAAAGTGTAAAGTGAGACAGACAAAGTAACAAGTAGGAATTTAATGTCATTAAATAAAATGAGGGGGGGGGGGGGCCGGGAGAAACGGCTCCGAACCACGGCCGCTAATCACGCATTACAGTCCACGCCATCACGTGCAGCGTGTCAGTGTCACTGCGCACAGACTGATCTGTTCAGGTGACGGAGAGGAGGCACAGGGGGAATTCATCAGTGGGTGTAAAAGAGGAAGGAGCCAGAGAGAGAAACCGAAACACAGACTCAGTGACTCAGTCTGTGACTCAGTCTGTGACTCACACTGTGTCGGTGACTAAATGCAGCCGCTGCTCCAGGAAAGCTGAAGTGTGTTCGTCAGGTTCTCATCAGCCTGATCTCTGAAACAGTTCCTGATGTGTTGAACTCGAGGTGAAGCTCCTCTTTATTTACACCGTGTTCACTCACTTCTCTCATCCACTGTTCGTTTGTCTTCGTGACTTCAGCTTCGGTTATTAGGAGTTCACCAGGTTTCAGGTCTGTTCTTCAGGAACAGACACGGAGGAGCGGAGACCCGGTGGGTCGGTGAGTAAACTCTTGTTTTCTTAACGACAGGTTTTATCTCCACATGTGTTCACTGTGTGTTTCTATGTGTTGTGAGCGGAGAAGAGGAAACTGTTAGAATGATAACAGACAGTCTGTGGTCCTGGAGAACCGACCCCAAATACACTGGAGGAAGGTAGTTTAGAAAGCTCTGAAGGAAGTTTGGAGAAGGGGAAGGAGAGTAACACTTTACAAACAGTCACACTTTCAGTTTCCATCACACAATGTTCACAATGGGACTCAGAGTCTGAGTCTTCAGTCTGAACTCTGCAGAGATCGTAGCTGCAGAGTCTGAACCTCCGCTGCTCTGACTCGGTGTCATGAGTCAAACCAGCTGTTAACTCGTCTCTTCTTCCATTGATCCACATTCAGTTCTCACAGAGTGAAAGAAAGATGTCTGGGTTCAAGTCTCTGGTTGTGTTGATCCTCAACATGTGGACTCTCACCACAGCAGGTACGTGAAGTCTGATCTTACTCAGAAATCACAGGTTCTGTTTGAACGTAGTACTTTGTACAGGCATGTTGGTTTCCATCAGACGAAGCAGGAAACAGGAGAAATGATTGTGAAGGTTTATAACAACATAGAGAAACACATGTTCTCACTGAGCTGGAGGTGAAACAGTTCACACCAGATGTTGGGTTCTTTTATTCTTCATTGAAACTTGATCGTCAAAAGAACTGAGTTTTGGTTTTGAATCATTAACTTGAACTGATGCATATACGTTGTAGTGTGTGTGTGTGTGTGTGTGTGTGTGTGTGTGTGTGTAGAAACACTTGTGTCTCAATGTGGCCAGTGTGAGTCCATCTTTCTTTACGTCTAAATTTCCAGATCCTAAATTCTTCTCATCACAAAGAATGTTCAGATTTTGCTGAATCTCAAAGTCAATTTTCTAAATGAACATTTCTGTGATCAACACACAACTTTCCCAGCTTGGTGTGAATCTGAGCCTCTTTTAGTCCATATTGTTGGTTTGACAGTAAATGTACGTTACACATTCGAATGCCTCGTGTGGCAGGAGGTTGTTCTTGTGAAAGCAGCTCAGATAAAACTACTGCATGTTAACTGTCAACAGCCAAACAGACAGACAGTTCCATCAGGATATTTACATTCACAATCCGTCTGAGAGCAAATGCTCTAATTGCACTTTTAAAGAAGCTTCTATTCACCACAGTTGATCCTGAACTGGTTGTTTTTTTACCCGGTGTCTCACAGATGTTGAGGTCTCCTGCGTTTTAGCGGAGAGCTGCATCTTACCCTGCAGTTTTCAGCCTGGTACAGACCCAGTCATCCACTGGATGCAGAAGGCAGGAGAGACTCGTGTCCACACCTACTACAGAGCCAGAGACCAGTTTGATCACCAGAGCGAGCGCTTCAGAGGCCGGACATCGCTGTTCACAGAGCAGATCTCCAGAGGAAACGCCTCGATCAGGCTGACGGGGCTGCAGCTCCAGGACCAGGGCAGATACCAGTGCTACACCAGCATCATCACTGGAGACAAGGAGGATTCATTTATCAACCTGAGAGCAGATGGTAAAGAAACTCAGTGAAAACAGATCACAAATACTAGAAATGATATTTGTCTCTGATATAATTATAAAACAGATGAGGCTGGAGATGCACTTGCTGTTTAGTGTTCACATGACCAGATGCTTCATGAGCGTAGCTGCACGTTCTGGCTGTGTACTCTCAGCAGTGCCCTCTAGAGTATTTCACTAGATGGCACGACACAGAACTCAGATCAGATACAACTTCTGGATCTGCATTCTGACAACACTGACATGTGACATGTTGAATATTAATCACAATATGTCAAATGAATGAAGAGCTCCAGACACGAGGAGGTAGAACTGCAGCAGGAAGACAGACACGCTGCAATGAGTCAGATAGAATTTCCGATTTTGATTGTTTCACTTTTGATTTCTTGGTTTATTCAAGGAGGTGAGAAGCCTGGTGGTGCTTTTTGTGACCTTTGACCCCACAGTGAAATGTTTGAGTGTCTGCACTGAAACAGACACTTGAACTTTCGTTTCAGGACAAATGTCAAAATGAAAGCAGGTAAACTCAGAGTATGTTTTTAAATTCCACTTGAACATACTTTGAAATGTGTTACAGTGTAAACGCATGGTGTGTGTTGAGCTCTCAGACGCAGCTCGCTGGCTTCCAGCTGATAAGATTTCATTCCCAGGAAGCCTGACATTCATGCAAGGTCGTTTGAACAAGGTCACAGAGTAGATTGAGTGCACGTGCACAAACAGACCTGGTTTCACAGCTGTGCCTCCTTCAAAATAAAATAAAACACTTTATAAAACCTTGTGACGACTTCAGAGAAAGTTGTGATTTTCTCTGGTGTTCATCACACGACTTCTTCTAAATTCACGTGCATCTTTCCTCAAAGTGAATCTCTGTTGTCTTGCAGCTCCGGTGCGTCACGTGGACATTGAGCAGGTGGAGAACAGCTTCACCTGCCGCTCAGAGGGGATCTACCCCGAGCCGCAGCTCACCTGGTCCACCAGGCCTCCGTCCACCGTGACCCTTCAGAACCAAACCTCAGTGAAGGAGACGGAGCAGCAGCTCTATGAGATCAGCAGCACACTGACACTGTCAGACAGAGACACTGTTCTGATCTGCAGCCTCAGCACTCGCAGTGGCAGGAGGAGCGCGGTGTGGTATCAACCCAGTACGTTTAATCTGCTCTATGGAACTGAACCTTTGCTTGTTTCACCGTACTGCTGCATATTTATATCTGCTCCTACAGATAACTGACATCTGATGATAGAAAATGTTCAGAAAGTCTCATCAGAGCCTGAAACCACATTCTGACAACGATGATATTATTTGATCCCTTTTCTTCTCAGCTCCCGTCCATGTGTCACCGAGTGGAACAACAACAATCCACTGCACTGGTCCAAACACCAAACCCCCGACACACCTGCTGTGGAAGTTCAACCACAGTCAGATCATTGTGGACCAGACCGGGGTCGACGGCCCCCCCAGGGTCTCAGAGCAGTGGAGGCAGCAGGTGGAGGATGTGTCAGCGTCAGGCAGCCTCACGCTGCACCTCTTATCTTCAGATCACCAGGGAACGTTCACCTGTGAACTCAGTAGTGAAGAGGAGACGCATTTCATCAACAGCTACGTGACGATAGAGGAAGGTAAGATCCCATGAGACGAGAACTGATTGATGAAATCCTCAGAGCGACTGTCAGACCTTAGGCTAGTGCAGTGAGCCCTGGGTTCCTCCTGGTGGAGCAGATCCCCCAGGGCTCCGTCCTCCAGCTCATCAGGAGCATCATGTCCACATGTTGTCAGGAGAACATACAGGAACGAGGAGGCCACACACACACACACACACACTACACTTTACACTGAAGACACATCACTGCACTTTGTTGATGCTACAGTTCTACTCTCTGAATTACAGGTTTTTCAGGTTCAGTTGCAGTAATTGTGGTCTTAGTACTCGTGTGTGTAGCATTAGGAGCTGGAGCAGGATTATACTACTTTAAAATACTAAAGGTAAATATTAATATTTACAATAATTCTGCTGTTCATTTATTATGTGTTGTTTCTTCTAATGATTATTTCTTTTGAACAAACCCAAAACAGACCATCCACAAATCAGATTCTACAGAGATGAAACCTTCACAGTAAGTTTACTGTATATTCTGTACTGAGAGTTACAATATTCTGCTCTAAAGAATAACCCTGTTGTCATGGAGATGCTGTAAACTACTTTATTCTTGTCACGTTGCTCTAACAGCTTCATCTCAGCTGCATCAGCAGACACATCCTAAAGCATCAGTTTCTGAGAGTTCGTTCAAAAACCATATCGATATTAGAGTGAAAGAAAATCTGATACCGATATATCGGCCAATAAATTTATGAAAAAGATTTGACAATGATTGAAAATGTCCTGATGTTTGATAGTTTCACATCTTCTGCAGTTTGTGTTTATGACTGATGAAGAATTAAAATCCAGGAGATTAAGATTTCAGCAGCTCTGAATTTTCTTAATTTTATTTACAGGTCCCACATCGAAGAAAAGTATAAGTACACGAAACATGAAAATAAAGAAATGCTGCCTGAGTTAAAAAAAGACTTGAGCTGGATGGAAGCAGAGACAACTGAACGTCTCTGCTGGGAAACCAAGGACTAAAGACTCTTCTGGAAGACGGGTTTGGGATGTAACCTTTACTGAATTACAGCGCCCCCTGTAGTGTTGATGAGGTTTCTAAGATGCGACAGACGCAAAACTGAAAGAAAAATACAAGTACGTCAGGATGAAGAAGAGGAGCCAAACACATAGAAGATGAAGACGTCAACTTGGAAAGACGAGGAGATTCCAGAGATTAAAGCAGAATTTGTGTTTCTGCACTGGAAAGAATGTACATATTTGTATTTTATATCTGGCACTGTTTTGTATTTGTACATATTTTTATGAAACTTTACTTCGACTGTTATGGCACATTTAATGTTTTATTAAAATGTATTTTTGTAAATCTGTGTGGTATCTTTCTGTATTTGACACATTTAGGATTAAAGCTTAAATACAGAACAGAGGAGGACCGCTCATGACTTTGGTGAACTTCTATCTTGTCCTCTAGCGCCACCTGCAGTTCCAAGCTTCCATTTATCCACTGAAATCTCTAAATGAATCTACAAATGTCTTCTCCTCTGGCTCCACCGTGTGGTCACTGATGGTTCCAACACTTCCTGAGATCTTCTGTTGTTCCTCAGGGGTCTTTAACTAAAATTGCAAAGAGGTCCAGACATCAACCCTCCTCCCCTTCTGGGGTCCGGATAATTAGAGACGTACAAATATGGGCTCTGACTAAATCAGTTTAATTAACATTTTTATTGCACATGGCTGCTTTTGTAACAACACAAAATCAAACACAAACTGGCCAAAACACAATGCCTATGCTGGACAAACATGAAACACAGTGCAATAAACATTCTGTCTTGGAATTTGCATATCGTCTACATTCCTTTTAACCATAAAGATGTAACTTCCTCAAAGACAAACATGTAAAGTGCTTTAGGTTGAACTGAGCTGAGGATTGGGCTCAGGGCCGTTCTCAAACAGGTGTGTAAATGTTCATTAGTCGTTCTTGAACCGTATTTGGTCTTAATAATGTTAAGTGTTGAGAATGATGATTCGCATCTGTATGTGGAGCCAGACATCGTCAAGGGGTGTTCTGCCACTGTAGTGAGACCAGGGGAAACTCTCTCAGGTACAGTCTGTAGCCAGGAGCTGGCAGCATCACTAACTCCACACTGCTCTTGCAGATCAACAAGCTCCATCTGTAGAGAGGCCATATCTACCCACTTGAAGGTCATTTTAGCCTCCTGTGAAAACGAGGTCACATTTTGACCAGAAAAGGATTCTGAATGAGAAGGACCTGTTCTCCCAGGCTGAAGTCATCAAAACGATCACTGAAGATTCCAATCAGTTTTTGTATGAACATGAGAAGAAATATCTCTCTCACCCTGAATTTGCTTCATTGCGGGAAAATGTGCAAAGTTCTCTTGGAGATCCACTTTGAAAATCTCCAACTTCCGCTGGAGAGACTGGACAGCTGCTACCAAATCACACAGAGTTGTTCCTGCCCTGCAGTTTTAGGTTGAGGTCATTTAGGTGTGAGGTTATGTCAACTAAAAAGGTCATAAAATCATTTTTTCTCTCATCTTCCAAAAACTGAGCAAACTGTCTGGCCTTATGATTCTTCTGTTGTTCCAGGAACGTTTTTATTTCATTTCTAACGGCCCAAACGCGTGCTAGAACTCTGCCTTTGCTCAACCATCTAACATTGCAGTGCAGCAGGAGGTCATTTGAATTTGCATCAACTTCCGTCCAGAGTTCTCGAAGGAGGCGATGTTTATGTGATGACGATGCCCTGAGGAAGTTGATAAGTTTCATCACAGTATTCATAACCTCTGCATCCTCTTCTGAAAAAAAGCAGAACAGACGGGTCGATTTGTTGAATTATTTCTGTCAGTTCCTTCTTTTCCATCCAGAAGTGTCTCGGACACAGCACAACACTCTTTAACGATGCTCACATCTGTAAAGGGCTTTTTAATGTTGTCCCAAAACCCACTGTATTCTCAGCGAACACTCGTCTGTCCGCTGTTGTGCGTGGATCGCTCACACTGGGCTTTGGGCTCATTCATTCTGCGGGTCCTTACCTCGGACTGCTGCGGGTCCGAGTCTTCAAAGTGTCTGTGTCTGGTTTCATGATGGACTTTTAAATCGCCGCTTTTGACAACCGCACCAGACTCAGTGGTGGCAGTGGACAATAACTGTGGACTATAGTGGCATCCGATCTTGATGGTGGATCATGATCTTGCTGGCTGCTGACCATGGACTATGATTACAGCAGGACTGCTCGATACATAGTATTTCTCCTCAGACACTTGACCATTAATGACATTAATCCACCAATTCACTGACCTTCAGTTATACTTCAAAATGTTTACCCTAATCAATGCTGCTAAAACCTTTATCTTGATGTTCTCCTTTACACTTGACATCCATTGCACTTCTGTCCGTCCTGGGAGAGGGATCCCTCACATGTGGCTCTCTCTGAGGTTTCTACGTTCTTTTTTCCCTGTTAAAAGGGTTTTTAAGTAGTTTTTCCTGACTCTTGTTGAGGGTTAAGGGCAGAGGATGTCACACCATGTTAAAGCCCTATGAGACAAATTGTGATTTGTGAATATGGGCTATACAAATAAAATTTGATTGATTGATGATTGACTCAGAGCCAATGAGACGCAGCGGTGTTGTTGAGCTCACTGCGGGAAGAACAAACACACACTCGTCTGTCCACTCTGCTCGGAAGACTCGGTTTTCAACGTCAACTTTCCGAACTTTTGATAACGCCACATTTCGCAATCATCCGTGTGTTTGCGCCTGCGTGCTTCTCTCTACCGGGCAACACGTAGGACCCAAGCGGCTCCGCTGGGCTGGCGTCATTATGCCTGATGAAAAGTCTCTTAAAAGTCAAACAAGGCCGCCGATGTATTTATATACAGTAGTTCGTGTAAAGCCATTTACTAATATTATCTTCACAAAAACCCTCTTACATTATTTTTATTTCTGCAACAATGTGAAAACTGAAAACACTGTAGTATATAACCTTACCTTGAAGTTGTCTCCAACCGTCGATGAGAAAATGGCTTAAAGGGGACATATCATGCAAATTCCACTTTGTTAGTGCTTCTACAGGTTAATGTGGGTATCTGGCTCATGTCTACCAACCCAAAAACTCTGGGGAAAAAACACTTGCGCGTTTTGTTATAGTTCCTCTCAGTCAGAAACGTCATGCTTGAGCGACTCGATTGAGCTTCCTGTGTATTGTGTCGTAACAAGGTACTGGAAGTCTCCCTACATGGCCTTGGCCCACCCCCCACCTCATCCCCCCGTCCCCCCACACTCGTTACGCCGGGTTTACACATGTGGCATTTGTCTGGATCGTTGGGACTGGGAGGCTGCAGCAGCTGCTGCGAGGCAGCGCAGCGGCGTTCTCAAGCGCGCAGCCGCCTGGCTGTTCACACGGGACGAGCATTTCTCCGCGCTGGTCAGCCCCATAGACTGTATATACAGTGGGGCAAAAAAGTATTTAGTCAGCCACCAATTGTGCAAGTTCTCCCACTTAAAAAGATGAGAGATGCCTGTAATTTTCATCATAGGTACACTTCAACTATGAGAGACAGAATGGGGGGAAAGAATCCAGGAAATCACATTGTAGGATTTTTAATGAATGAATTGGTAAATTCCTCGGTAAAATAAGTATTTGGTCACCTACAAACAAGCAAGATGTGTGGCTCTCACAGACCTGTAACTTCTTCAAGAGGCTCCTCTGTCCTCCACTCGTTACCTGTATTAATGGCACCTGTTTGAACTCGTTATCAGTATAAAAGACACCTGTCCACAACCTCAAGCAGTCACAATCCAAACTCCACTATGGCCAAGACCAAAGAGCTGTCAAAGGACACCAGAAACTAAATTGTAGACCTGCACCAGGCTGGGAAGACTGAATCTGCAATAGGTAAGCAGCTTGGTGTGAAGAAATCAACTGTGGGAGCAATTATTAGAAAATGGAAGACATACAAGACCACTGATAATCTCCCTCGATCTGGGGCTCCACGCAAGATCTCACCCCGTGGGGTCAAAATGATCACAAGAACGGTGAACAAAAATCCCAGAACCACACGGGGGGACCTAGTGAATGACCTGCAGAGAGCTGGGACCAAAGCAACAAAGGCTACCATCAGTAACACACTACGCTGCCAGGGACTCAAATCCTGCAGTGCCAGACGTGTCCCCCTGCTTAAGCCAGTACATGTCCAGGCCCGTCTGAAGTTTGCTAGAGAGCATTTGGATGATCCAGAAGAGGATTGGGAGAATGTCATATGGTCAGATGAAACCAAAATAGAACTTTTTGGTAAAAACTCAACTCGTCGTGTTTGGAGGAGAAAGAATGCCGAGTTGCATCCAAAGAACACCATACCTACTGTGAAGCATGGGGATGGAAACATCATGCTTTGGGGCTGTTTTTCTGCAAGGGGACCAGGACGACTGATCCGTGTAAAGGAAAGAATGAATGGGGCCATGTATCGTGAGATTTTGAGTGAAAACCTCCTTCCATCAGCAAGGGCATTGAAGATGAAACGTGGCTGGGTCTTTCAGCATGACAATGATCCCAAACACACCGCCCGGGCAATGAAGGAGTGGCTTCGTAAGAAGCATTTCAAGGTCCTGGAGTGGCCTAGCCAGTCTCCAGATCTCAAGCCCATAGAAAATCTGTGGAGGGAGTTGAAAGTCCGTGTTGCCCAGCGACAGCCCCAAAACATCACTGCTCTAGAGGAGATCTGCATGGAGGAATGGGCCAAAATACCAGCAACAGTGTGTGAAAAGCTTGTGAAGACTTACAGAAAACGTTTGACCTCTGTCATTGCCAACAAAGGGTATATAACAAAGTATTGAGATGAACTTTTGTTATTGACCAAATACTTATTTTCCACCATAATTTGCAAATATATTCTTTAAAAATCCTACAATGTGATTTCCTGGATTTTTTTTTCTCATTTTGTCTCTCATAGTTGAAGTGTACCTATGATGAAAATTACAGGCCTCTCTCATCTTTTTAAGTGGGAGAACTTGCACAATTGGTGGCTGACTAAATACTTTTTTGCCCCACTGTATAAGGTCAGCCCGCGATTCTGCTTTCTCCGCTTGTTGTTGTACCTGTTGAATGTCGGGGTTCGGGGGTAAATGATGGTCTTCATAGCCCCCCCCACCCCCCCCTCTCTTTCTCTCTCTGTCTGTCTGCTTGTAGTGGGGGGGCAGAGGGGGACATTTAATTATGTGATTGGGAAAATTAAAACTCCAGGACAACAGAAGGGGAATACAAAGTATGGGATGCATATTTGATAATTTATATCATATAAAATATGTAATATATATCGTTTAAAATGATGGGGGGGGGGGATCTGGCTCATTAGCATTTAAAGGAACAGGCACTCAAAACAGGTCACTCTGTGGAGGGCTGTTTTATACAGGGTAAAAAGGAGCTGTTTGAAATGATCCTTGTGGTATTTTGACCAAAGTATGTTACAGACATTTCATTAAGACCCCAAGGAACCAGATCAACTTGTGTTAAAATGGGCATGCTATGTCCCCTTTAAAATGCAACAAGCTGATGTTACTGCAGTGCAGTGCATGCAGTGTTACGGTCACATGCTCTCAGAATCACTTTGATCAGTGTATGAACTAGTTTAAAGTTCTGTTCATGCAGATGAAAATGAACTAGTTCACATTCATATGTAATATTTTTTTAATTGTCAATTAAGTTCACGTTCATTTGTTGACGAGTCGTTTTCCTGATGTTTAAATGCAGCCTCATGAAGCTCAGAACAAACCAACTGCAGCTTCTGCTCTGATCACTGATCAGCTGAGACCAGAGGAACTCGGGTTTTACTGTTTCCACTGTTCTTCTTCAAAGTCACTGACCGACTGCTGCACGTGAACGAGCTCTGACGTCACTGCGCGGCTCTCAGTGAGGGGTGGGGGGTGAACAGCACAACAGTTATAACAGGAGATACTAAGTCAACATATTGATGAGTTAAATTATTTTATTATTCTTTATCATGTGTGAGTCACATGTTTATTAGAAGCACAACATAATAAAAACAAAACAATGTAAGGTTTGATTCAACAGAACAACCCCTTCAGGTTTGATTATGATATATTCTCAAATCTTTATTATTTATATGGATTTTAATGTTGATAAATGTAGTTAATTTTAAATAGTTAATAAACAGTTAAATAAAACGCTCATTGTGTTTATACATAATCTGAAGTAATTAGTTACTTTAGTGGACTGAACATAAACATGATTCTCTGAGTGAAATGTGACGTTTAAAGTAAATCATCAGAATCTTACTTGTACTGTACTTGAGTCAATGTACTTAGTTACTCCAGACTAAAGTAATAGTGCTTAAGCGTCATCTGCTGAATCCTGCAGCTGCTCAGCTGGTGAGAAGGTGAAGGGCGCCACCTAGTGTTTAATGGAGGAAACAGCTGGAGGAATGAATATCTTCATATTATGATTATTAGAGTGTTCCCCCCTTTTTTCATATTTTTGTTTTGGACTAATTATCCGAGCACATATATATATGTATATATATAGAACCTCTGTTATCCTCTGTTTTAAAAACTTAGATTGTGATTACTGAATTTGTTTTATTGCCCAGCTCCAGTTTGTACGATTATAAGTGTGAGACTGCTATAATAATAATAATAATAATAATAATAATAATAATAAACCAAAGTAACACGTGTCTCACAATATAAAAGTGTAAAGTGAGACAGACAAAGTAACAAGTAGGAATTTAATGTCATTAAATAAAATGAGGGGGGGGGGCCGGGAGAAACGGCTCCGAACCACGGCCGCTAATCACGCATTACAGTCCACGCCATCACGTGCAGCGTGTCAGTGTCACTGCGCACAGACTGATCTGTTCAGGTCAAAAACAGAAACTCTTGTTTCGCTTCAGATCGTATAAATCTCTCATCTTTGCAACATCGAAGACATCAAAGGAATCTATGACCACCCCCCACTGTGACGTCATACAGATGCGAAAACCTCGTGTTTTGATGGCGCGTAATCAAACGCCACCTAGTTTGAATCTCCATGTTGTTGAGATGACGTCATTTAAAGTTGCTATGATCGAACATGTAACGTCAAAAATTGGCGACTTCCTGTTGCGTTTTTCCATAACGCTCCGCCATAACGCCTTTTTTGTGCACAAAAAAGGCGTACTGTTGTTGTACTGTTCCTAGAAAAAAAAAAAAAATCGTTTATTTTGATAATTGAATTCAAAAAGTGAAACTCATATTATATAGATTCATTACACACAGAGTGAAATATTTCAAGCGTTTATTTATTACAATTTTGATGATTATGGCTTACAGCTAATGAAAACCCAAAATTCAGTATCTCAGAAAATTTGAATATTGTGAAAAAGTTAAATATTGTAGAATCACGATGTCCCACTCGAATCAGATAATTAACTCAAAACACCTGCAAAGGTTTCCTGAGCCTTTAAGTGGTCTCTACGGCCGGGTCAGTGGGACACACAGTCATGGGGAAGACTGCTGACTTGACAGTTGTCCAGAAGACAGTCCCTGACACCGTCCACAAGGAGGGTAAGCCACGCAAGGTCACTGCTAAAGACGCTGGCTGTTCACACAGTCCTGCATCCAAGCATATTCATAGAAAGTTGAGTGGAAGGAAAAAGTGTGGTAGAAGAAGGTGCACAAGCCACAGGGATAAGCGCAGCCCTGAGAGGATTGTGAGACCAGACCCAACCATGCAGACGAGCTGAAGGCCGCCATCAAAGCCACCTGGGCTTCCACAACACCTCAGCAGGGCCACAGGCTGATCGCCTCCGTGCCGCAACGCATTGATGCAGTGATTCATGCAAAAGGAGCCCCGACCAAGTATTGAGTGCATATATATATATATATATATATATATGAACATACTTTTCAGTAGGCTGACATTTCTGTATTAAAAATCCTTTGTTTTATTGGTCTTATGTAATATTCAAATTTTCAAATTTTCTGAGATACAGAATTTGGGGTTTTCATTAGCTGTAAGCCATAATCATCAAAATTAAAATAAATAAACGCTTGAAATATTTCACTCTGTGTGCAATGAATCTATATAATATGAGTTTCACTTTTTGAATTGAATTATCAAAATAAATGAAGTTTTCCATGATGTTCTAATTTATTGAGATGCACCTGTAACAAAAAAGCCGTACTGTTGTTGTACTGTTCCTAGAAAAAAAAAAAAATCGTTTATTTTGATAATTGAATTCAAAAAGTGAAACTCATATTATATAGATTCATTACACACAGAGTGAAATATTTCAAGCGTTTATTTATTTTAATTTTGATGATTATGGCTTACAGCTAATGAAAACCACAGGGGGACAGAGAGGAGGCACAGGGGGACAGAGAGGAGGCACAGGGGACAGAGAGGAGGCACAGGGGACAGAGAGGGGGCACAGGGGACAGAGAGGAGGCACAGGGGGACAGAGAGGAGGCACAGGGGACAGAGAGGAGGCACAGGGGACAGAGAGGAGGCAGAGGGGACAGAGAGGAGGCACAGGGGACAGAGAGGAGGCAAAGGGCACAGAGGAGGCACAGGGGGACAGAGAGGAGGCACAGGCGACGGAGAGGAGGCACAGGGGACGGAGAGGAGGCACAGGGGGACAGAGAGGAGGCACAGGGGACAGAGAGGAGGCACAGGGGGACAGAGAGGAGGCACAGGGGACGGAGAGGAGGCACAGGGGACAGAGAGGAGGCACAGGGGACAGAGAGGAGGCACAGGGGGCGGAGAGGAGGCACAGGGGACGGAGAGGGGGCACAGGGGACAGAGAGGAGGCACAGGGGGCACAGGGGACAGAGAGGAGGCACAGGGGGCGGAGAGGAGGCACAGGGGACAGAGAGGAGGCACAGGGGGCACAGGGGACAGAGAGGAGGCACAGGGGGCGGAGAGGAGGCACAGGGGGCGGAGAGGAGGCACAGGGGACGGAGAGGGGGCACAGGGGACAGAGAGGAGGCACAGGAGGCACAGGGGACGGAGAGGAGGCACAGGGGGCGGAGAGGAGGCACAGGGGACAGAGAGGAGGCACAGGGGGCACAGGGGACAGAGAGGAGGCACAGGGGGCGGAGAGGAGGCACATGGGACGGAGAGGAGGCACAGGGGGACAGAGAGGAGGCACAGGGGGCACAGGGGACGGAGAGGGGGCACAGGGGACAGAGAGGAGGCACAGGGGACAGAGAGGAGGCAGAGGGGACAGAGAGGAGGCACAGGGGACAGAGAGGAGGCAAAGGGCACAGAGGAGGCACAGGGGGACAGAGAGGAGGCACAGGGGGCACAGGGGACAGAGAGGAGGCACAGGGGGCGGAGAGGAGGCACAGGGGACAGAGAGGAGGCACAGGGGGCACAGGGGACAGAGAGGAGGCACAGGGGACGGAGAGGAGGCAAGGGGGGCGGAGAGGAGGCACAGGGGGCGGAGAGGAGGCACAGGGGACAGAGAGGAGGCACAGGGGGCACAGGGGACAGAGAGGAGGCACAGGGGGCGGAGAGGAGGCACATGGGACGGAGAGGAGGCACAGGGGGACAGAGAGGAGGCACAGGGGGCACAGGGGACAGAGAGGAGGCACAGGGGACAGAGAGGAGGCAGAGGGGACAGAGAGGAGGCACAGGGGACAGAGAGGAGGCAAAGGGCACAGAGGAGGCACAGGGGACAGAGAGGAGGCACAGGGGACGGAGAGGAGGCACAGGGGACAGATAGGAGGCACAGGGGACGGAGAGGAGGCACAGGGGACGGAGAGGAGGCACAGGGGACGGAGAGGAGGCACAGGGGGACAGAGAGGAGGCACAGGGGGACAGAGAGGAGGCACAGGGGGCACAGGGGACAGAGAGGAGGCACAGGGGGCACAGGGGACAGAGAGGAGGCACAGGGGACGGAGAGGAGGCAAGGGGGGCGGAGAGGAGGCACAGGCGACGGAGAGGAGGCACAGGGGACGGAGAGGAGGCACAGGGGACAGAGAGGAGGCACAGGAGGCACAGGGGACGGAGAGGAGGCACAGGGGGCGGAGAGGAGGCACAGGGGACAGAGAGGAGGCACAGGGGGCACAGGGGACAGAGAGGAGGCACAGGGGGCGGAGAGGAGGCACATGGGACGGAGAGGAGGCACAGGGGGACAGAGAGGAGGCACAGGGGGCACAGGGGACGGAGAGGGGGCACAGGGGACAGAGAGGAGGCAGAGGGGACAGAGAGGAGGCAAAGGGCACAGAGGAGGCACAGGGGGCCAGAGAGGAGGCACAGGGGACGGAGAGGAGGCACAGGGGGACAGAGAGGAGGCACAGGGGGACAGAGAGGAGGCACAGGGGGACAGAGAGGAGGCACAGGGGACAGAGAGGAGGCAAAGGGGACAGAGAGGAGGCACAGGGGACAGAGAGGAGGCAAAGGGGACAGAGAGGAGGCACAGGCGACAGAGAGGAGGCACAGGGGACGGAGAGGAGGCACAGGGGGACAGAGAGGAGGCACAGGGGACAGAGAGGAGGCAAAGGGGACAGAGAGGAGGCACAGGGGACAGAGAGGAGGCAAAGGGGACAGAGAGGAGGCACAGGCGACAGAGAGGAGGCACAGGGGACGGAGAGGAGGCACAGGGGGACAGAGAGGAGGCACAGGCGACAGAGAGGAGGCACAGGGGACGGAGAGGAGGCACAGTCTCTTTTTCTTCCTTTTAATTTTACTTTAACTGAAATGTTCCTGTGAGATGATGATGTCATCGTCTGTTGGATTAATGAATCATTTCTACACGTCAAGAAACTTTGACAGGAAATAAGATCTGTAGTAAAATATATAAAAGTTTTAGTTGTAGCAGTCAGGTGGAGAGAGTTTATATATTTTGCTTAATTTCACACAATGATTTCTCTATGGTGTTAGAGTAACTTTTATGATAGAGTAACTAACTTTATTTAACACTAGGGAGAAAACAAAATTACATGATATATAAAATGGATCCAGAGTTAATTGAGAAAGCAACATAAGACTATAAGAAATTTAATAGAGAAGGGATTGAAGATGAGTTTAATAAAGTTTTCAAACAAGAAAAGAGAAGCAGTGAAGTGTAAGAATATGTAAAAGTACTAAGTCAACATATTGATGAGTTAAATTATTTTATTATTCTTTATCATGTGTGAGTCACATGTTTATTAGAAGCACAACATAATAAAAACAAAACAATGTAAGGTTTGATTCAACAGAACGACCCCTTCAGGTTTGATTATGATATATTCTCAAATCTTTATTATTTATATGGATTTTAATGTTGATAAATGTAGTTAATTTTAAATAGTTAATAAACAGTTAAATAAAACGCTCATTGTGTTTATACATAATCTGAAGTAATTAGTTACTTTAGTGGACTGAACATAAACATGATTCTCTGAGTGAAATGTGACGTTTAAAGTAAATCATCAGAATCTTACTTGTACTGTACTTGAGTCAATGTACTTAGTTACTCCAGACTAAAGTAATAGTGCTTAAGCGTCATCTGCTGAATCCTGCAGCTGCTCAGCTGGTGAGAAGGTGAAGGGCGCCACCTAGTGTTTAATGGAGGAAACAGCTGGAGGAATGAATATCTTCATATTATGATTATTAGAGTGTTCCCCCCTTTTTTCACATTTTTGTTTTGGACTAATTATCCGAGCACATATATATATGTATATATATAGAACCTCTGTTATCCTCTGTTTTAAAAACTTAGATTGTGATTACTGAATTTGTTTTATTGCCCAGCTCCAGTTTGTACGATTATAAGTGTGAGACTGCTATAATAATAATAATAATAATAATAATAATAATAATAATAAACCAAAGTAACACGTGTCTCACAATATAAAAGTGTAAAGTGAGACAGACAAAGTAACAAGTAGGAATTTAATGTCATTAAATAAAATGAGGGGGGGGGGCCGGGAGAAACGGCTCCGAACCACGGCCGCTAATCACGCATTACAGTCCACGCCATCACGTGCAGCGTGTCAGTGTCACTGCGCACAGACTGATCTGTTCAGGTCAAAAACAGAAACTCTTGTTTCGCTTCAGATCGTATAAATCTCTCATCTTTGCAACATCGAAGACATCAAAGGAATCTATGACCACCCCCCACTGTGACGTCATACAGATGCGACAACCTCGTGTTTTGATGGCGCGTAATCAAACGCCACCTAGTTTGAATCTCCATGTTGTTGAGATGACGTCATTTAAAGTTGCTATGATCGAACATGTAACGTCAAAAATTGGCGACTTCCTGTTGCGTTTTTCCATAACGCTCCGCCATAACGCCTTTTTTGTGCAACTGGTATATATGAATATATATATACCAGTATATGAATATATATATACCAGTTGCACAAAAAAGCCGTACTGTTGTTGTACTGTTCCTAGAAAAAAAAAAAAATCGTTTATTTTGATAATTGAATTCAAAAAGTGAAACTCATATTATATAGATTCATTACACACAGAGTGAAATATTTCAAGCGTTTATTTATTACAATTTTGATGATTATGGCTTACAGCTAATGAAAACCCAAAATTCAGTATCTCAGAAAATTTGAATATTGTGAAAAAGTTAAATATTGTAGAATCACGATGTCCCACTCGAATCAGATAATTAACTCAAAACACCTGCAAAGGTTTCCTGAGCCTTTAAGTGGTCTCTACGGCCGGGTCAGTGGGACACACAGTCATGGGGAAGACTGCTGACTTGACAGTTGTCCAGAAGACAGTCCCTGACACCGTCCACAAGGAGGGTAAGCCACGCAAGGTCACTGCTAAAGACGCTGGCTGTTCACACAGTCCTGCATCCAAGCATATTCATAGAAAGTTGAGTGGAAGGAAAAAGTGTGGTAGAAGAAGGTGCACAAGCCACAGGGATAAGCGCAGCCCTGAGAGGATTGTGAGACCAGACCCAACCATGCAGACGAGCTGAAGGCCGCCATCAA